>NW_007251071.1:1198244-1207308 GCF_000164805.1 Carlito syrichta
GAGGTTTTGCTCTGGAATCTCAATTCTATTCCATTGGTCTATATGCCTATTCCTATACCAATACCAAGCTGTTTTGATGATTGTAGCTTTATAGTAAAGTTTGAAGTCTGGTAATGTGATACCACCTGCTTTGTTTTTTTTTTTTTTTTTGCTGAGGATTGTTCTAGCTATTCTTGGCCATTTGTGTTTCCATATGAATTCCTGTATTGTCTTTTCTAGGTCTGAGAAGAATGTTGCTGGTAATTTGATGGGTATTGCATTGAACCTGTAGATTGTCTTAGGTAAGATGGACATCTTCACAATGTTGATTCTTCCAATTCATGAGCATGGGATATTTTTCCACTTGTTTGTGTCATTTTTGATTTCTTTGAGCAGTGTTTTGTAGTTTTCATTGTAAAGGTCTCTCACGTCTCTGGTTAGGAAGATGCCAAGGTATTTCATTTTTTTTGTGGCTATTGTGAATAGAATTGTGGTTTTTATTTGGGTTTATGTTTGTTTATTTTTGGTGTAAAGAAATGCGATTGTCTTTTGTACATTTATTTTATATCCTGAGACTTTGCCAAAGGCCTTTATCAGTGTAAGGAGGCTTTTGACAGATTCTCTTGGGTTTTTAAGGTACACAATCATGTCATCTGCAAAGAGAGATAACTTGACTTCCTCTTTTCCTATTTGGATACCCCTGATTGCCTTCTCTTCTCTGATTGCTCTAGCCAGGACTTCCAATACTATATTGAATAGGAGGGGTGAGAGTGGGCAGCCTTGTCTTGTTCCAGTTTTCAGGGGAAATGGTTCCAATTTTTGTCCGCTTAGGTGTATGCTGGCTATGGGTTTCTCGTAGATGGCTTTTACTATTTTGAGGTATGTTCCCCATATGCCTAGATGCTCAAGGGTTTTTATCAACAAGGGGTGCTGGATTTTATCAAAAGCTTTTTCTGCATCTAATGATATAATCATGTGGTTTTTGTTTTTGACATCTGTAGATGTATTTAATTACATTTATGGTTTTACGAATGTTGAACCAGCCTTGCATCCCAGGGATGAAGCCTACTTAGTCATGATGGATGATTTTTGAGATGTGTTGTTGAATCTTGTTTGCTAGGATCTTGTTGAGAATTTTAGCATCTATGTTCATCAAAGATATTGGCCTGTAGTTCTCTTTCTTTGTTGGATCTTTACCTGGCTTGGGTATCAATGTGATGTTGGCTTCGTAAAATGATTTGGGGAGAGTTCCATCTTTTTCAATTGCCTGGAATACCTTCAGTAGGATTGGTATCAGCTCCTCCTTAAATGTCTTGTAGAATTCTGCTGGAAAGCCATCTGGACCAGGGCTTTTTTTTTGTAGGTAGTTTTCTTAGAAGTGTTTTTAAAGGGAAACTTGGCATAGGAAATATGCGTGAGTGGTGCAGCATAGAGGTCTGCATGCTTGGGTGATGGTCCTCCCAGAGGTTTGGTTGGTGTTGTCTTGGATGTAGTCAGGTTATGGATTAACTGTCTGAAGGTCCTGCAATCACAATTCCATTCCTGGTCTGTTTCAAGACTATCTTGTGGAATTCTTAAACAAGCATATAATCAGATAAGCATGCATTTGTTGTGCAAGAAAGGGTACAGAGGATGGCAAAGGAAGGAACAGGGAAAGAGAAACAGAAAAAAGTTTTTTTTTCAAAGTGTGGCTAATATCTATCTATCTATCTATCTATCTATCTATCTATCTATATTTTTTTTTTTTTAAAGAATGAGTCTCACTCTGTCACCCAGACTGGAGTGCAGTCGCATGCTCACGGCCACTGCAGCTTCAGCCTGCTGGGCTCAGGTGATCCTTCTGTCTCAGCCTTCCAAGTAGCTGGAACTACAGGCAAGCCCTACCACACCTGGCTTATTTTTTGATTTATTGTAGAGACGAGGTCTCACCAAGTTGCCCAGGCTGGTCTTGAGCCCCTGAATTCAGGCAATCCTCTCTCCTTGGCCTTCCAAATTGCTGAGATTACAGGCCTGAGCCACGGCACCAGCCTGATTTCAAAATGTTTTAGGGAAGGATTCTTGCTTATAGTGTAACTACTGCGCCCCTTTTCTAATATAAATGAACTGAATTCAGGGAACACTTGAAGTTTTGGGGGGTCCTTCTTTTCATGATGGCATAATTCAAAGCAGTTTATAGTAAATGGTCATTTTATTCAACTTATGTCATTTAAACCTTTTGTAAATAACAGCCCTGACTTCTCACAACAGTCAATTGAATACACAAGATGAAAAATGCCATTGCATAAGTAGAGACTTGAGTCATAATGCTAAACACTAGGTGACCTCTTGGGATATTTATTAAAAAGAATCTGCATATTTTCTAAGCCTACACTCAAGAATTAGTGATTACACATACTTTACATATTTTCTCCATATTTTTGCTGTTTTTTTTTTTTTTTGTCTACAAAAACCAAACTGACTTTTTAATCAGTGGTCATAGAGTTTGGATCTACTGATTATTTGATCTAGTTGTCATAGATTGATTTAAAGTTCCTGGAGTTATAAGCTTTTTTTTTTTTTGAGTTGAAGTCTCACTGTCGCCCAGACTAGAGTGCAGTGGCACGCTCCCGGCCATCGCAGCTTCGACCTGCTGGGCTCTGGTGATCCTTCTGCCTCAGCCTTCCAAGTAGCTGGAACTACAGGCACGCGCTACCACACCCGGCTAATTTTTTTGATTTACTGTAGAGATGAGGTCTCACCAAATTGCCCGGGTGGGTCTCAAACCCACAGGCTCAGGCAATCCACTTGCCTTGGCCTCCCAAAGTGCTGCCACTGCACTCTAGTCTGGGCGACAGTGAGACTCCAGGCTGAGCCACGGAGCCTGGTTATAAAATCTTGACAAAACAAAATTTTCAGTGATTCTCTTCTTTAGCATAATATTAAAGTTATGCAAGTAATAAATAAATATAACTTCAGAAGAACCATAGGCTTAAATAATTCAGAGTTTTCACTTCTGCCTGGAAATTTCAGTTCTAGCCAGTGACATGTCAGTTCTAGTCAGTGACATGTCAGCCCTGGTAGGTGAGTTGGAGAGAGAATACTGAGGTGTTTTCATGATCTGATGCCCTTTGTTTATCTGCTTACTTTAAATTGTCAATTCAGTAGGATACTAAGAATGAATATATATTAACCCTACACATCACTTCCCAAGATGCTTGTCTTTATTGCTTATGTTTCATTTTTATTTGACAACATTTAGAAAATATTTACTGAGAGGCTGCTATATTCTGAGCACTTTTCAGGATCTTTTTTTTCATACACTTTTAGTTTGGTTGGTTTCATATATGGTTAAGTTGCAACATATTCCCACATGCTTTTAAGGGCTCAGTAAATGTTTGTTGAACAGATTACACAAAAAGTTTATAAAACAGCAAAATTGTAAATCTCCCTAGCCTAACTCCTTAAATATTCCTTTCACTGGGCATAAATAATTTGATTTCAGTAAGCTTCCAACTTGTTGATATCATTTTAACAATTACATCTAGGCTTCCATATAGAGTACCATGAAAAAAATCCATACAAAAACTTGTATATTGTATTTATTTAATATTTGCATAACTTTAACATTATGCTAAAAAAGAGAATCCCTGAAAATTTTATTACGTACTGATCTCATAACTTCAGGAACTTTAATCTATGACAGATAGATGAAATAATCAGTAGGTGTTTGATTCTTATAGGACATTTGCTAGAAAAATTATTAAGATATATAAAATGCCCGTGATTTATGCAATGCCACAAAGTAAATACTGTTGCTGTTGAGACATATATAGATAGTTGTTTTTATATCTCAATCAATAGTTTCAGTAACTGGCTCATAGTAGGATTTTATAAAAACAGCTTACATTTAGGTACAATTTACATATCATAAAATTCATTATTTTAAAGTGTATAATTCCCTGTTTTTTAGTATATTCACAGAGCTGTGCAACTATCACCATAACTTATTTTTAAAACATCTTCATCTTCCCAGAAGAAACCCATACCCATTGGGAGTCACTCCACATTTCCTCCTTACCTCAGCTGTTTAATACTATGCTAAACACTCAGCCCTAGTAAACACTGTTTTCTAAATCTATGGATTTGCCTACTCTGGACATTTAATATAAATGGAATTATGCAATATGTGGTCTTTTGCATCTGGTTTTCTTCACTTAGAAAATTTTCAAGGTTCCTCCATGTTGTCGCATGTGCCAGTATTTCATTCTGCTGAATAATATTCCATTGCATGAAAACATCACATTCGTTTTATCCATTTATCATCCGATAGATATTGGAATTATTTTTATTTTTTAAATATTATGGATAATGCTACTATGAACACTGATATATAAATTTTTGTGTGGATATGTGGTTTTATTTTTCATGGTTGCACACCTAGGGGTAGAATTACTGGATCATATGTTAACTTTAGAGGAACTACCAAATTACTTTAAAAAGTGGCTGCACCATTTTACAATTCCAAAAGCATTGCATGAGGATTTAAATTTGTTTACATTTTTGTCAACACTTGATATTGTCTGTCGTTCTTAAAGTCACCCATAGCAGGAGTGAAGTATATCTCAGTGTATTTTAATTTGCATTTCCCTAATCACTAATAATGGTGAGCATCTTTTCATGTGTTTATCAGCCATATGTATATCTTCTTTGAAAAAATGTCTATTCAAATTAACTGTCCATTTAAAAAATTGGGTTGTTTTTCTATTTATTGTTGAGTTGTAAAACTTATTTATGTATTCCAATACAAGTCTCTTATCAGGTATATAATTTATAAATATATCCTTCCATTCTTCAAGTGTTCTTTTCACTTTATGATATCCTTTGAAGTCCAATTTATCTATTTTTTTCTTTTGTAGTTTATGCTTTTGGTGTTTTATCTAGGAAACCATTGCCTACAATTATGCCTATTATCCTTTTTAACACAGTTTTGACTCTCACATATAGGTTTTTGATCCATTTTGAGTTAATTTTTATGTATGTTGTGAGGTAGGGGTCTAAATTCATTTTGTTCCATGTAACTATCCCATTGTCCTAGCACTATTTGTTGAGAAGACCATCCTCGCCTCTGCTGAATGGTCTTGGTAATTTAAAAAAAAAAAGTCAATTTACTATCAATGTATGGATTTATTTCTGGACTCTCAATTCAATTCCATTGAGCTATGCTTATCTTTATACCAATAATATTGAATCTTGATGACTATAGCTCTACAATGAGTTTTGAAATTGAGAAGCATGAGTTCTCCAATTTTGTTATTTTTCAAGATAGTTTTTCATAGTTGGGTTTATATATTAATGGATGAATAAATGGATGAACATTTGAGGTTTTTTAAAGTTTTCATTATTTTCAGGGGAGGATAAGAGGTTGGGAATTTTTTTTTAAAAGAAATATTGTGGCCTGGCACAGTGGTTCATGCCCGTAACCCCTGCACTTTGGGAGACTGAGACAGGAAGACTGCTTGAGCCCATGAGTTCGAGACCAGCCTAGGCTACATAGGGAAATAAAATATTTTTAAAAAATAAAAGTGAGGCATGGTGGCACACGCCTGTAGTTCCAGCTACTCCAGTAGCTGAGGAGGGAGGATTGCTTGAGTCCAGGAATTCAAGGCTGCTGTGATCCGTGAGTGCTACTGCACTCCAGCATAGGCCACATAGTGAGATCCTAACTAAAAAAAAAAAAAAGAGAGAGAAAAGAAATATTGGTAAGAGATGGAGGTGTATGTTTTTAAAATGATGGAATCAGTCTTATTTTATAAAGATGACTTTGGTGGCTAAGTTTCTGCTGCCTGGGTTTCACAGCAGCGTCCGTTTCTGAATTCTTTGAAATTGGCACCATTGCTATCAGCATAGCTGATGGCCAAGAAACAAATTGATTAATACCTTGTCGTTTATGTTTGTTTCATGACGCCTATTGGTTCTCTTGTTGCTATCCCTTGCTTGATAGTTGCTGACATTTCCTGTTTTTCTAGCCTATTCAATAACTAAGCAATTTTGGTTTAGAATTCTATTTTCCTAAACTCCAGCCAGTTTTCTGCACAGCACCAAAATATGCTGAACAGATGATTTTCTAAGAATGGAATCATTAGGAATTATTTTTTTCCAGCTTAATTGGATATATTTAATGTTTCTCTCAAGACATAGGATTCAGCTTCTCTGCACAGCCTTTTTTAAAAAAATGACAGTATTTATGGTCTTCCCATGTTTTTAATGTATAGTTTATAGCAAAACCCTAAATAGCTATTCTATGTTAAGTTTTGGGATCCTACTGAAGAGCACAGAGTTGAGGAAAAGAAAACAGTAAGTCATGTAAACCATCCAGAATAAAACAACTTAACTCCCCTACCTCAAATACTGATAGCTCTTCATTTAAAAAAATAATCTAGCAATTTATCATCTAATTTTAATTACATAATTGTAAATGATTATGTGAGCTCTTCCCTTCCCCTAAACTTGCTCTTGGTTTTATCTTTCATATTGTAATACTAGCAGCTTGAGGTTATAACCTTGGTTTGATTCTCTATCATTGCTTTGTTGATTGCATTTTTCCATCACGCTAGAAAGGTCATGTTTTGCTAAAGCCCAGAGCATTCTGAAATAACTTCTGTCTTGCAAGATTCCCAATGTCTCTGTAAAATTTCAATGAACCGGTGTTCAGCTCTTTTAGAATTTGTCGAGAAGCTGGATAAAAAAACTTCAATGAATCCGTTTATAATATTCAGATATAAATTAGGTAGAACATAACAAATGTGCTCTGAGAACCCATGTTTAGTAATGTTTACCTTCAGAAACCTAACTCTATTATCTGCTCCTGTAAGCTTCATGAGAGCAGGACCACAGGAATCTTGTTTACTCCTATCTTCTCAATGCTTCTTCCATTTTATGACCCATAGTAGATACCAACATATATTGTACTTCTTGTGTGTACAATTAAACCCTGCATATCGAAAAAGTGATTCTTTTCAGGTGGGTCATTAAGGAAACTGCTCAAAGAGTCGGATTTGCCTGTCTCTCTTTCCCACACTAATAATCTCTTTGTTATCACTTACAAGTCCTTGTCTTAGCTTCCAAAGGCAGAAAGCAACCTCTAGTTTCCAAGGCTGGTATCATTCCTGCTTTGAAGGCTTTTTTTTAGTATCATCTTCTCCAGGAAGACTTTCCAGATTGAGATAGAGAGTGGACACTTGTTTCGACAGACACCATGCAATCTTGCATATTCCCCACACCCACATAAATTTAAAGAAAAAAAAGTTCTAATTTATGTTAAAGTTTTTACTCTTTACATCTTTGTTTTTATTTGTCGGTTTATAACTTGGTAGGTACATCACAGGTAACCTGCTTTCTTTGTACACAGTGTTAAATTTTTTTTATCTGTTTACCCCAACCTGCTAAAATCCATTCTTTGCTTCGAGATTTAAATTCTAATATTTCTGTTATCTCCCTCCAGGCTTCTGTTATGCTAGTCCTGGTAGGCACACAGTGGGTCCTTGGTAAATATTACTGGAGGATTCCTTTTACTTTTTTCTTTCTTTTAATCAAATCTTCCAGAAAAGAAGAGGATTATCCTATTGTTAATTGTCTTGCCTTCTGTTTCACAAGACCAGCTACTGAAAGGCTCAGGGAAGAGTTCAGTGTGAAGTGCAACAGATACCCAACAATTCCAAGACAAAATCCAGACAGAGTAATTTCCTTTTTCTAATGAGACATAAGGACTCCAAGATTCTAATGGGACAGTCACCAGAAAAAGGATGGTTAGATAGTCGTTTACCTTCTCCTGAGTTAATTTACCTCACAGGTTGGAGTGCCCTGAGTTGTGATTCTGCCGGTCATAACGCCAAAAGCAAATTAAAAGCCTTAGCTTGGGTCAAGAGACCTGGATACTAAGTCTGGCTTCCCAACCGAGACATCTTGGGAACTCATTTTCCCTTTATCCATTCACTCAGTAAATATTAATTAGCTCCAATTATGTGCCAGGCACAGTGCTAGGGAATGGAAACTTAATAGAGAGCATGACAGTCTCTCAATTCGTGGCATTCATATTCCGGTGGAAAGGTGAGGGGTGCATGAAACCTCTATAAACTACAGGCTCAGTTTCCCCCTCTTTAAAACAATGGGATAGTCTCAAGTTTCAATTTGAATGTTAAAGGCCTGTTAGTTTAATATCTGACCAAAGTTCAGAATATAGCAAAAGTCACTCACTATGGCTGCCAGTACATGGTTGAGCAAATGCATATTCTAGTTTTCCTTTACCTTATCTCTAACATAGTTCGTATGTGTTTTCTATGTTATACCCGCCCCAGAATGCAGGTCTCTACTGCCTGTGACCTATGAGTAGAAACCACCTATTTTTTTTTTCAAAAGGTGCAGGGTGACATGGCTTTTGGTATTCCCTCGAAAAACTATTTGAAAGACACCCCTCTCTTCGCCACGTATTCGCCAGCTGGCATAGGCTAAGGGTGCAGAAAAGTTGGTTTCGGCTTAGCAAGGCAGCAAGATTCCGGGGAGGAGGACGCGACCTTAACAAGTGACTCCAAACAGCTGAATCGAAAAGACTAAATGGCGGGCAGCGGTGTGGCTCAAGGCTGTAAATTCATACTTTAGGAGACGGAGGAGGAAGGATCGCTTGAGGTCAGGAGTTCAAGATCAATCTGGGCAACAAAGCGAGCTCTTGTCTTTAAGAGAACAAAAATAAATAAAAAGAAAAGACGCAGTGGTGAACACAAGCAGGAATATGGTCCACGACCATGCATAGGCCATAACAGGTTTTAAGGCATCATTGTGTCCTCCATACCTAGCCCGGAAGCTTCCTTAGAAGCGCGAGCTTTCGGAGTATTCTAGTTTGCCCCAAGCAGCGCCCACCTTGCCGCCGCTACTGGCACCGCCCGCTGCAACCGCAGAAGGTGGCGCAGCACAGAAACCTGTAACTCAGGTAGGGGAAGCGGCCCGGTGGGAGTCACGTGGGCGGCGGCCCGGAATCCCACGACTGCGCATGCTCTTAAGCTCTGGCGCGCCCAACTCCCCCCCGCCCGCGCGCGCGCGCGCGCGCGTCGCG
>NW_007251071.1:1207409-1271129 GCF_000164805.1 Carlito syrichta
GGCGCCCCCCGCGCGGAGCAGCGAGGTCGCCCAGAGCAGCGCGGCCGAGACGGTGGTTGTCTCCAGGTCGGATCCCAGAGACGAGAAGCTAGCCCTGTACTTGGCCGAGGTGGAGAAGCAGGACAAGTACCTGCGACAGAGGAGCAAGTTCCGATTCCACATCATTCCCGACGGCAACTGCCTCTACCGAGCTGTCAGCAAGACGGTGTACGGGGATCAGAGCCTGCACCGGGAGCTGAGGGAGCAGACGGTGCACTACATCGCCGATCATCTCGACCACTTTAGCCCCCTGATTGAGGGCGACGTGGGGGAGTTTATCATTGCTGCCGCCCAAGACGGGGCATGGGCTGGGTACCCTGAATTGCTGGCTATGGGGCAGATGCTGAATGTGAATATACACCTAACTACCGGAGGGAGGTTGGAGAGCCCCACAGTGTCTACCATGATTCACTATTTGGGCCCAGAGGATTCCCTAAGGCCTAGTATTTGGCTCAGCTGGCTCAGTAATGGACACTATGATGCGGTGTTTGATCACTCCTATCCTAACCCAGAGTACGACAACTGGTGCAAACAAACTCAAGTGCAAAGAAAACGCGATGAAGAACTTGCCAAATCTATGGCCATATCCCTATCGAAAATGTATATTGAACAAAATGCATGCTCTTGAAATGTCTGGAAACCTTACACCCTGGGAAAATTGCATACATAACTTGTGTTTGGAGAATCACGTGAACTCTAATCAGGGTAAAGCACTTTTAAACTTCCTAGTAGATTTGCTGTAGGTGTAATGCCTTAATCATCTTTTTGAATGTTTTCCCAGAGCTGAAGGTTGCTGGGCACCTAAATGATGTTTCATGATAGCTTTGGGTGATTCTACTGCTATTTATAATTTGCTTTATAAAGTGAGCACTACTTAGTTTGCAAGCTAATTTCTCACAGTGTAAATTTGTTCATTCCTGGTAGTCTATTTTCTATAAAAATGTATTTTTGCACAACATTTTTAAAAATTGGTGTACTTTCATTTATGATGTGTTTCATTTTGACAAACAGCTTTCAGGCCTAAATCCAGAGAAGTGCTTTATATGAAGTTTATTATTTTGAATAGAGTTTGTGATTTAGTAGTTGTTTTATGTTGTTGAAATTTGAAGTTGACAATTCTTAGGTAGTTATTTCAAGTAGATTTTGATGCATTCTTGTTACCAGATGATTGGCCCATTCCATTTTGATGAAACAGATTTGTTGTTTTGAAATCATTATTTTTTTTAAGAAACGGTCAGTCTTTTAAGGAGAAATACTTAAGGGAAGGTTGTGGAAAGATTTTTTTTTTTTAAGGGATAGTACCAGGTCTCACTTGAATGAAAGTCTGATATTTGCTGATGGCAGAGTGATTATTCTGTACTCTGGTTGATGTTTAGAGTAGATTGTCTGGTGCTCTCAATTGTTTTTATTTACAGTTGTCATTTTGTTATACAAGAATTTTAACGTGGTATAAAACTTTGTGATGAAATAGCCTCCTGCTTTATTTAGCTTCTTGGATTCAACTAAACAGATTTAAAAACTAACAACATAAATGCCTGGAGCCAACCTTGGCAGTCTTTTCATAGCAGGAGAATACTGTCTTAATATTCCTTTTAAATTCTTTCAAAAGGCAAAATAGGATTGCCCTGTATTAATGTAAAAATGTCTTTAAACAGAGCTTGTATGGTTTGCTGGGTCAAACAATGTTTCCAACCTAAAATCTATCTCATTGCCACTTTAACTACTTTTAGTCCTATTTATTAAGTAATGCAGTTTGTACTTTTTTTTATTTTGTAACATTTTGTGATTTTTTTGTACAAAACTGTATTTGTACAATAGAGCAATTCCCAGCTGATGGAATGAATGAATAAAATGCAAAATTTTACTTTTACAACGTCTTTTTGGAGAGAGTGTTTTTTTAATTGGATGTTTGTCAGAACTTTCTCACATGTACACAATTTTTTTTCCTAAAGATGCCACAGAATTATGAAAGAAGTTTCCTAAAGTCTTGCATGAACAGGGTAGGTTAATCATGAGTAATTTCAAAGGATAAGTCTCAATAAAATATAATTTAAAGGTGGAGTAACTCAAGAAATTGCTCTCATTATTTCTAATTACAATTCCTATTTAAAATTATAGCTGTACTTGTTGGCTAGTGAACAAGGAAGTGCAGCGTTTTGTGTTAACCAGCACCATGTCCAATGAAATGTCATACTTTTGTGTCCCACCCACTCTCAGTATAGATTTTAATGTTTTAAAGAGTAACCAAAGAAGTGTCCGAATTTTTATCTAGTCTGGTCTCTTGAGGCATGGGAATCTATTAAGATATTGAAAAGTGCATGCTGTGTTTTGAATATGCCCCTCCCCGCCAAATGTGTTGACACTTAATCCTTATTGTGGTGTGTCTATAGCATTAAGAGGAGGGTTTTTTTGGAAAGTGATTCCTATCATGAGGACTCTGTCCTCATGAATGGATTAGTAAAAAGCCTTGTAAAAATGGAAGGAAATAACTAGCTTAGGCTCTTTTTACTCTTCTGTTCTGCTACATGAAGACACCTAAACGGTGCCATCTGTGAGGAACTGGTCTTTACCAGACATAGAACCTGCCAGTGTCTTGATCTTGGACTTCTCAGCCTCCAGAACTATTATAAATTGCTCTCAGGTATTTTGTTGTAGCAGCACAAATGAACTACGTCTATGTTCTTGTATATGTAATGTTGGGATAAGTTGTGTATTGCAGACTAAAAGCAGCTAGTTTGGACTTCTTTACTTTTTAGTTGGTCATTTAGATGTCATGGTCATAGACACAACTAAGCTTGATTGCATTCATTGCTTAACTACAGTTTTTGAAAGATGCCAGTGGTTATCCAGGAAAGAGATTTGTCAAAGGTTTAAATATTAACTAATCATAGATCTCTGAATTTTTAGGTAGGTAAGTTTTGCTTCATGATTTCACTAAGTAATCTGGGAAGAAGTAAGTTATTTTATTTGAATTACCTGAGTACCCTTTTTCTCTACCTTACTTAGTGTTGTATGAAATTTGGAGATGCCTAAAAAATGTAAACAAGAATGAATAGACTGACTGAGTGTGGTGGCTCACACCTGTAATCCCAGCACTTTGGGAAGCTGAGGTGAGAGGATTGCCTGAGCCAAGGAGTTCAAGACCAGCCTGGGCAACATGGTGAGACCTCCTCTCTACAAAAAAATTTTTAAAATTAGCCAAGCGTGGTGGCGCACACCTGTAGTCCAAGTTATTTGGGAAGCTAGGGCAGAATGATTGCCTGAGCCCAGGAAGTCGAGGCTGCAGTAGCCATGATTGTGCCACTGCACTACAGCCTGGGTGACAGAGTGAGACTCAGACTCAAAGAAACAAAAGAATAGACTAATTAGGTGTAAGTTCCTAAAAAGCCCTCTGTAAGCCTATGCTTTTTTTCTTTTCTTTTCTTTTTTTTTTTTTTGAACCAGGGTCTCACTCTGTTGCCCAGGCTGGAGTACAGTGGTATGAGCATAGTTCACCATAGTCTTGAATTCTTGGGCTCAAGTAATTCTCCTACCTCAGTCTCCCAAGTAACTGGGACCACAGGCATGAGCCATCATGCCTAGCCTTATTACTCTTTTTTTTTTTTTTGAGTTGGAGCCTCACTCTGTCACCCAGGCTAGAGTGCAGTGGCACGCTCATGGGTACCGCAGCCTCGATCAGCTTGGCTCAGGCGATCGGTCCACTTCAGCCTTCTAAGTAGCTGGAACTACAGGTGTACACCACCATACCCAGCTAATATTTTGATTTACTGTAGAGACCAGGTCTCTCCATGTTGCCCAGGCTGATCTTGAACCCCTGGCTCAGGCAATCCTCTCATCTCCACCTTCCAAAGTGCTGGGGTTACAGGCTTGAGCCACTGCTCCCAGTTGCTTACTACTCTTCAATAAATCCATTTGTGTTCTGTTTTGTTTTCAAATAAGGATCCCAGGTCCTTGATTTAGATTCTGAAGTGTGATGTTTTTAAACAAAATGGATCCTGAGATCTTATTATATGGCAGCACATTTATTTGGTCTAAAAGGTTTGTTTATATCTTTTTATGATTTAGTTTTTGTTTTGTTTTTGAAGAGGAAATGTAGTATTTGTCACTCTCTTAGGCTTAATACTACTTATTCTCTACTGCCATACAGTTTTATGTCTTAGCGGTAGCATTCCTGTATCACTGAAAACTCGAGCAATTGAAGATGTAGAAATGTGGTTAACTCTTACTTACTTTTAGCAAACACATTTATTAAACATAAATTCCTTCGGTTACTCTTAGCAGCCAAGAGACTCAACACTGTGTGAAACAAACAACTGATGCTTTAAGTTCTGTAAGTTTCTTTAGAGTTTATTCACTTCCCCATAAAATACAATGGAAGAAGATAAAATCTGTAAGGAAACCCAGCTCTGGTGTTTTTAGGTAAATCAGTAAGAAAATCCTACTATTAACTTGAGAATTTTGTTAAAGTGGTACGTAGATAAAAACAATGGTACAAATTGCTGTTATGTGATTTTTTATTACGATTTAAAAACTGAAATGGCATAGTACTTCAAATTTTGACAAAAACTTAGTTTCTGAACCTTTTATTTTCCACTCAAATATTCTCTGTAAGATAAAATAAATTTTACTTAGTATATTTAATTAGACTGAGTATTAAACCACTATTATTAAGCGGCCCAAAGACATATACATGCGACACTTTAATTACATTTTAAAAAAACTTATAGTTCATATGCTTTATATAGTAAAATTCTTTCCTTAGGTACAAAACCTTTTCTCAGAAACCACATTTTCTAGAGAAGAGGAAATGCCTTAGGATCCCGTGAACACCAGAACTGGTTCGCCTCAACTTGGGTGTTTTCTTTATAATTTTTGTACTGAAAAAAAAAAAAAAAAAAACTTAAGATAATCACACTACTTTGTTCAAATGTATTTTATGTTCCCTTCCTCATTTCCCAAAAGAAAGTTATACTCTTAAAATGTTACCATGGAATTCAGTGTACTCTTGTAGAAGAAAGGCATTCGAGAGGAAAAACAGATTTTAATTTAAACCTTTAGGCATCTGATCATTTGATATGTAGGTGATGGTACTGGATAAATTTAAATATGTGGCATATTCACATTAAACAGACATTAAAAAACAATTGTCATATGAAATCATAAGTTCAGACCTCATTTTTTTTTTTACATTCTTAGCGTGTCTCTATAACTATTTCAACAAGGCACTGAAAAAGTAGATGACATTTAATTCATTTAAATGTTTCATAAATGTTGGGAAGTTTCATTTCCCAAATGTACTAAGCTCAATAGGCATGGTATTATATTCTCTGTTGGTTCCAACCCAGTATCTAGCAGAGTGAGTGCTCAGTAAATTGTTGAATGAAAGAATAAATTGAAGAGAAATGTGAGCCTTGGATGTGAAATTAAATGAAAATGATTTGACACTAAAAGTACTGGGAATGATCACTGACAAAGTAATTCTGGGCATTTTAAACTGTAATAGTATTATAAAAAGTCATTGAAGTATTGAATTCTATGAAAGCAAAAATTAGGATATGTTGATTTTATCTTTTTGTCATCTTCCATCTTGAGAAACTAAACCAACAGAAATTATTTTTAAATGGTTATTCCATTAATCTGAAGTGATTTTTAAGTCGGATCCTTGTCCAAAGTATCTTGCTGTGGTTTGCTTTGGAGATTACCACCATCCCAAGTCCAGTCTAAGAATTCCTAGCTTTGCTCTGTGTTCTATCTAGGTTGGTTGAAAAGGAAATGTTGAATAGATGTCAAGCATGCTTTACTGTTGTGTTCAATAGTGCTGACTACATGCTTATGCCATTGGTCAATGGGGCCAGAACAAGTAGTGTGAATCAGACCAGATCTATTGGGAAAAAAGGTTAATGTATTTCTTTGGCTGTAAATTAGGTCAGTGACAATTATTCTATTAGTAAAGGTCAGAGAGAGAGAGTTCACTGCTGTTAGATTATTCATCTAGCCCTGTTTCTCACAGTTGAATTTTCTAAATAACTGAACAATTCACTTATGTGTAAAACGTAAAACAAAAATTAAAATAACTGCTTTTGATGGAATTCTTTAAGAAGTAATTTGTGGAACACTAATTTGTCCTTATAAAATAACTGAATATAGTTTAATATTTCCTTAGTGCCTTAGGGCTCTCATGATGGCTTGAGTGTACTGCAGTCAAGCCTTGGCAGTTTGCTGAGGTGTGACAGTCCCTTTGTACTTTAAAGGATCTCAGAGTGCTGGAACTTTTGTCTTCGTGATTTATGATTTCCTGTCTACTTCCTCACATTCTGATTGCTCTTTTCACCATTGTTACTTTCCAATCCTAATTCACACTATGATTTCCTGTGTTCAATTAAAAACAGCAACAAGCATGCCTGCTACAATTGACTCTAAAATATCAAGAGATGGGTTTCTAATTCAGAACTAGGATGTTCTGCAATGAGTAATGTGTTTAGGCGTTAGTTTTTGGTCAACCAGGGAGATCTTTGCTGTCTTCTTTTTTGCATTTTTGGTGGTACTTGGGTTTGTCTGATAAGGGATCTCTGAATGTATGTGGTGCATATTTAGAAAACAGACTTGGGTTGGCTTATACTAATCCTCAAAATTAGAGCTGATTTGTCATTGCCGGGTTAATTTTTGTTTGCTTTCTATCACATTAAATCCTTCATAGTATGTACCTACCATTGCCTTCCTTTTGTTTATATGTTTTTTTTTAATTTCTTTTTAGAGACAGGGTTTTTCTATTTTGTCCCGGTTGGTCTCCAACTCCTGGCTTCAAGCAGTTCTCGCCCCTCAGTTTCCCAAGTTGCTGGGATTACAGGTTCATGCCACTGTGCTTGACCTGTTTATACATTTTTATATTTTGTTTTCTGGTTCACTAAGCTGTGGCAATTACAAGGTATTTCAAATACTAGGTCTTCACTGGACTCCAAATCGCAGTGTGCACAGATAGGTACAATTCAGATATGACGGCTCTCTTTTGAATTTCCTCTCCCTGATACTTCTTTAATGTGTGTATAGATGTAATCATCTGTATGGGTAAATTAGTCTTCCTTATCTTGACCTTTCCTTTTCATGAGTGTTAGATATTTGTTCTCGTATTGATTAGGGCAATTTGAATGGATTCAGTAGGCACCCTGTATTAATATGCTGACAAGTCAAATTTAGACAATGACAACTTGAAAAAAATGAAAGGATGAATTAATTCCAGTGGGAAATGTGCACTTTATATTTTAAAGCAATTAAAGTAGAGAAAAACCACACACATAGGGCATTTTATATTTTGAACTGGAATGATTTTTAGCAAGTGAGGATGCCAAGTAATTGGCAGTGCATAAAGAGGTCACTCCAATGATGTATGCACGATGTAATGATTCCACTAAATGAATGTTCCACTTAGTTTAGAAGTTCTCTGTTTGAATAATTTTTGGACTGGACAATGTGGTTGTATTTCTTAGCTTATCAAGGCACAAAAAGGTAGTGTGCAAAAAGAGGTAATTGTGAAGGGACTTTATACCAATGTGTCATGTAACACCTGTGCAGCCAATTTGTAAAATAAGCTAAAATAAGGCTTTCAGTTCTAATGACAAACAGGAAACATTCACACTTTTTGTTTCTCACAGTGAAATGTGAGCTCTACTAGTGATGTAATAGGAATGAAAGGAGAAGGAAATGCCACAGTTAAGTGGAAGAATACAGTCAGGAAATTCTTAGCTAGCCTTCACTTCACTGCCTTTGCCATCTTGCTGAAAAGAGCTACATCTAAAGGAAATAAACAATTATGTTTTTTTTACTCTAAATCTAAACAGTGTTCATGTCTCAGTAGATAGTAGATGCCTGAAACAGAACCATTAATAATTGCTTACACAGAATTCTAGGCCAGAGAAGAGAGAGATTTAAACTGTACAGTAAGCTTTTCAATACAGAGTAGTTCTCTGATTTTTTTCATTACCTGTTCATTTTATTGATAGTGGCTGTTGGCAGAAGCTGTACTACTCAGAATGTGGCAGTTTGCAAAGAGATGGCGCTACTGACTGAGAAGGCAACTTGGCCCCGCAAGAATAAACAGGACAGTTGTATTAATTGGTTAGGCCAAGCTGTTGTAACAAAAAGAAGTTTATTTCTCTCTCACTTAACTGTATCACAGGGAGCAGTCTGGTTGGCAGGGCAGCTCTGCTCCCCAGGGACTGTTACCATCTGCGAGATTTCAGTTGGACCACCACCCTGTCTAGACTGTAGCTGATGAGAGGGCGAAGAGTGCACACCCTGAGGTGGTGTCCTTCACTTCTGTTCCTTCCAGAACATACCACACAGCACATCTAACTGGGAAATACCATCCAGACTGTTCCCAAGAAGGGTAAAAGTATTTTAGCATAAAAATAGCAGGCTTTTCCACATTTTTATTTATTAGAAATGGTTTAGCTCTTGTGTTGGTATTGCTCTTGAAAAAAATTTTTTTAAAAATAAACTTTTTTTTAACGGTTTAGAGTTAAAATATTTTTAAGAAGAAAAACATGTAACATTGATGTATCTGGGAATAAAGTGAATAAAATATGCATTAATTTGTTTCCCATGACAAAGACAGAAAAGTAGAATAAACTTTTGCCATAATTTAGGCTTCCTTATCAGTTTCTCAACAAGCACATATACATATGAAAAGCCTATGGTTTGATAAGGCTGTTCATTTTCTATTTCCTTTTCATTCTTAATTGTTCTTTAGTATATCAGATACATCTTGAAAATCTGACCTTCAATACAAGCCCTGGTTTTCTTTGGAAAGAACAATACATAAAACTTTCCTTTGTAGGTTTTACAGATTTGCTTTCTTTAGGATATTGTTGATCTTACTGCTTCCTCTTTATCTAGTTTTAAATTTTCTTCTTTCACATTGCCCTGCTTGATTTTCTTTTAGAATAGTTGTATGTGGTCTGTTCTGCTTAAAATTAGATGATCTTCTCTAATATTTACTAACTCACCAATTTTACTTTACTAATTTTACTAATTTACTAAGTCTTTAAAATAAAATGACTAAACTTCACCCTACCCCTCACAGTAGGAGGCTCCATGAAAGGTTATATTTAGGATTTGAAGATGAGGACAATCCTTTGAAATTAAAGAAATTAAGGATCATCATGAATGGATCAGAGCAGGTACAGGTAAAGATAACTCATCCCAAGAAATGGCCACTAACATTCCTGTTGAGGAGAAGGAGGCCTTTCAGTGTGGTCAGGACAGCTGTGCTGCAAGCACATCCTTAGCAGAAGTCAGTCAAAAGCTACTAATGTAAAGAAAGTTGTAACTGACCCAAATATATTAAAATATGATTGCAGCAATGTATTGTCACAAGAGACAGGCAGTGGTCTGCATGAAGCCTAGAAAAAAGATCGTCAAGGTATAATACATTGGTCAGTCATTGGTCAGTCAGTGTGCCTCTCATTTTGTTTGTTTGCTTATTTATTTTTACCTCATCCTTGAGTCCAAAGGCAGTATCTTCTCATTTGATCTAGAGGAGAAGGCACCTTGGGCTAGACATACTAATATGCTGACTAGTTAAGAAAAATATAAGAAAAAACTTTTTGGAAGTAGAAAGCATCATCATACTAATAGTAGAAATAGTTATTGAAACGCCACTTCAGAGGGTGGTTGTAAGGATTAAATTAGAAATAACATATAATGTATATGTCATAGAGTTAACACTCAGTAAATGTTAACACTTGTATAATTATTCTATTTAGAATCACAAGACTACATGAATTAACCTGGTTTGTAGCTTTGCTTTCAGGTTTAATCCTGAATTTCTATTTTAAGCTTACTTTGATTTAAGATTTTTTTTTTTAGTATTGTTAGATTGGTGTTAAATCCAACAAAATTTGGGCTTTAGAAGCCTCCATACGAGTTCTATGTAAAGAACTGCAATCTAACTCAGCACTTAAAACAATCTGAAAACCTGATTTAAGGAGTTCATATTTGTAACAAATAGCTGAGTCTCAGCCAATCACAGCAGCCGATCTTCAGCCAATCACAGGTGACCAATTGTCCAAGCCAGGTTCAAATAAGGCAAACACTGAGTTGTAACCAATTGAACTGTTCCTGTATCTCATTTCCTTAATTCTGTCCACTATGTTATTTGACCACGTTGTTACAGCAGAGTCTTCCTGAACCTGTTCTGATTCTGAGCGTTGTTCCATTCATGAATCATTCTTTGCTCAATTAAACTCTGTTAAATGTAATTTGTCTAAAATTTTTCTTTTGATACTGGCATTGTATTTTCCTCCTCATTTATTAATAGATTATGCTTTTGTTTTTAATATTTTTACATTGATTTAATATCAAATTTTCATTTCAAAATGAGAATGTTATAATTACTTTTGGAAACAGTGAATATTACCTAGTTATCCTTTTGACATTTATTTATATTTTTCTTTAGTCAGTACCTGTTGATAGCTTCAATTTGCCTAAAAAAATAAAATCCATGATTAGAATGGATATATATTTTTTCTTTTTAGAGACAGGGTCTCACACTTTGTTGTCTGAGCTGGTGTGATCACAGCTCACTTTAGCCTCGAATGCATGGGCTCAAGTGATGCCCCTGCTTAGCCTCCTGAGCAGCCGGCACCACAGGGCTCCCATTTTTTTTTGTATAGATGGGATCTCTCTATGCTGTCCACGCTGGTTTCGAACTTTTGACCTCAAGCGATCCTCTGGATGCTGGAGCCTCCTATAGTGCTGGAATCACAGGCATGAGCCACCACATCTGGCCCAGCACTTCTTTTAACTTGGGAATTTTATGTGGAATTGTGATCATCTTTGGTAAATGGTCTTGAGAACTATGAATTCTTTCCTTTGATCCAATATTGTGCTTTAGTTGTCTCATCTTTGGTGTAACGTCTCACCTACCACATTTAATCTTATATTCGAGAGGTACTACACATTTCCAGATTTCATGGATCTCATTTTCTCCTCAACTTTTGTGAAAGAAAAAATATACATATAGTAGGAGTTACCTTTGTTTTAATAAAGATGAAACTGAAATGGAGAGAAGTCGAGTTTTTATAGCCGGCAGTAGTGTTGGGACTGGTGCCCAGGCCTCTTTGTTTTAAACCAGGAAGTTTTAGGTTCAGCATCTGTATTTTCCCCAGTGATTGGCAATGGCTGCCAGGATTCCTAAGTGGAGGGTCTCATGCAGCCTGCACAGGAGAGTCCACGATCCATCAGAAGGAACTGGCTATTCATGTGCAAAATATTTGTCCGTTGTATGTTAGGCCACATTGTCCACATGGCCTCTTCTGTGGATGCTTTGCAGAGTTGAGGAAAGCTTCATCTATAATTATTTTCTATGAAAACTGAGGAAGGAAAAGAACATTCATCTGAAGAATGGGAGCCCTGTCAAGTTAACAGGCTCAAAGAGGCATTAAAATGAGGCGGGGCAATCTCATCCCACTTCTCCCCTTGAGCTATATATTCATCTCTTGAAACTGCTTGCTTTTGCCACAAGTAGCTGTAAATTAACCTAACAAGGCTGCACTGGACACTATATCCAACAGCCTATGTAGCTTCACAATGTATAGCCAATCACTAATGAATGTTATTTCTGTAAACGAATGAAATTTCCTAACCAACTCGTCTGTATTAGCTCACTCCTTGTTTTTAAAGGCAAAAAGGGTTTTGCCTTTATTTATTTATTTTTTTGAGTTGAAGTCTCACTCTGTTGCCCAGACTGGGGTGCAGTGGCACGCTCCCAGCCACCGCAGCCTCAACCTGCTGGGCTCCGGCGATCCTTCTGCCACAGCCTTCCAAGTAGCTGGAACTACAGGTGCGTGCTACCACGCCCGACTAATTTTTGATTTGTTGTAGAGATGAGGTCTCGTCAAGTTGTCCAGGCAGGTCTCGAACCCGCGGGCTCAGGCAATCCATTCACCTCGGCCTCCCAAAGCGCTGGGATTACAGGCTGAGCCACCAAGCCCGGCCAGGTGTTGCCTTTAAAAACATGCCTATACTGAGCAGCTGTCTTCACTTTGGCTCATATAAACTCTTTATATTTTGTGCCTCAGTCTCCTCCTTTTAGATTGAAAAAGTCAGCTTTAATTCTGTCATCATAGGAGAGGAAAAATATTTCTTTGTTTTATCCTTCTAGATTCTTGGCTGAGTCTTTGTAACAAAAGATGGATTACTTTAATTTTTTTGTTTGTTTTATGATTTTGTGGAAATGGGGTCTTGCTATGTTGCCCAGGCTGCTTTGGAACTCCCAGCCCAAGAGATCCTTCCTGCTCAGTCACCCAAAGTGCTGGGATTATAGTCATGAGCCACCACTGCACCTGGCCACAAAAGACAGATTAACAAGAGAAAAGCAAACTGAAGTTTATTAATATCTGGATTGCACATGCACACATGGGAATACCTGGAGATGAGTAACTCAAAGGGGTGTTTAGAATTTAGGCTTATACAGTGTTAAGCTAAAGCGTCCTCCTTATTTATTTTACGTTCTTTCTAAAGGTTTCTTCATAAGTCGTGAGCTGTAACCTAACTGAATGTGTAAACAGACTGTAACCTACTCTTGTGTCAATCATGGAGTTTTAGCCAATCACAGGAAGCCAACTGTTCAAACCAGGTTCAGGTAAGGCAAATGCAGATTTGTAACCAGCCCAGCTGTTTCTGTACCTCACTTCCATTTTCTGTATGTCACTTTTCTTTTTCTGTCCATAAGTATTATACAAACATATGGCAACCTGGGAGTAGCATTGGTTCTGGGGCTGCCGGATTGGAGAATCGTTCTTTACTCAGTTAAACTCTGTTAAATTTAATTTGCCTAAAGTTTTTTTTTTTTTTTTTACAAGTCCAACAAAGTCCAACAAAGGAAAAGGGATTTGGGACTTCTTTATTTAATTTATTTATTTATTTAAAATTTATTTATTTATTATAAAGATGTGGGTTACACTTCAGGGTTAGATATACAAACATTGATCATGCAGGTACCCTTGTGGATGAGGTATGCCCCTCCCTCCTCTAGCAGTTTCCCTCAACTGCCAATCCCACCCCCCTCCCCTAACAGTTTTCCACCACTGCCAACCTCTTTCTTATAGCATTATAATTGTTCAAGGTCACCTTATGAGTGAGAACATATGGAACTCATTTCTTTGTTTCTATGATAAATCACTGAGTATGATAGACTCCAAGTCCATCCAATTTGCTGCAAAGTTCATATATATGTCCTTCTTTATGGCTGCATAATATTCCATTGTGCATATGTACCACATTTTTTATCCAGTCCAGCTTCGATGGGCAACACGGTTGGTTTCATGTTTTTGCTATTGTGAATAGAACTGCAACAAACATACGTGTGCAGGTATCTTTTTCATAGAATAATTTGAGTTCCTCCGGGTATATTCCCAGTAGGGGGATTGCCTGGGTCATATGGAAGATCAATTTCTAGTTCTTTCAGAAATCTCCAGACTGTTTTCCAGAGAGGTTGTACAAGTTTGCATTCCACCAGCAGTGTAGAAGCATTCCTTTTTCTCCACATCCTCGCCAGCATCTGTTGTTGTTTGTTTTATTAATGATGGCCATTCTTACAGGGGTTAGGTGGTATCTCAATGTGGTTTTGATTTGCATTTCTCTGATGATGAGTGAGGCTGAGCACTTTTTCACGTGTCTGTTGGCTGCCCGTATATCTTCTTTTGAGAAGTGTCTATTCCTGTCTTTCGCCCACATTTTAAAGGGGCTGTTTGTTTTTTGCCCTTCAGTGCATTTGAGTTCCTTGTAGATCCTAGATGTTAGGCCTTTGTCAGATATACAGTTGACAAATATTTTTTCCCATTCTGTGGGATGTCTCCCTGCTTTCTTGATGGTTTCTTTTGCTTTGCAGAAACTTGTTAATTTGATCAGGTACCACTTGTCTTATTTCTTAAGGTATTGGCCTTTAGGGTTCTGGATAGGAATTTGTTGCCAGTTCCAATTTCCATAAGGGTGTCTCCTGCGTTTTCTAAGGTTTTTCTAGTTTGAGGTTTTACATTTAGATCTTTAATCTATTTAGGGTTAATTTTTGTGTATGGTGATAGGTAGGGGTCCTGTTTCAGTCTTCTGCATGTGGTCAGCCAGTTTTCCCGGCATCATTTACTGAATAGGTTTTCCTCTCCCCAGTGGTTGTTGTTGGAGGCTTTGTCAAAGAGGAGTTGGTTGAGGAACTGAGGCTTTGCTTCCGGAATCTCTATCTTGTTCCATTGGTCTATATGCCTGTTTTGATTACTGTAGCTTTATAGTAGAGTTTGATTTGGAACTTCTGAGCAGGGGAGGAGAGCTTTGGAAGAAGACCAGGAAAATTATGGTAAACAAGGGTAAGATTTGTTATACAGATTTAAGTCTGCATCCTGTCCATTAATAAGAGGCTCTTATGATTAAGAGGGAGACAAACTTACAAATGGAGATTTCCTTTATAAATGTAAATTCCCCTTACAAAAGGGAAACTTATGTTCTGCCCTCAGAGCATTTCCTGTTTCTCAAAATAATCAACCCAAAATAATCTATATGTCAGAGAATTTGGGGTGGCATATTCTGGCCTTCTACATTACTCTTAGGAAAAATAAATATTTGTGTTTCAGATTTCACTATTAGGTGGAAGCATAAGATGACATTCTTGGTACGAAGAAAACATTATGATTTTCAGGGCAATGCAAAGTCAGTTTCGCCAGGGTATGGATATCTGCGTGTTAGTGTAGAAGATAGCCCAAGCCGGGCTTGGTGGCTCAGTCTGGAATCCCGCGCCTTTGGGAGACTGAGGTGAGTGGATTGCCTGAGCCCGCGGGTTTGAGACCCGCCTGGGCAGCGAGATCTCATCTCTACAATAAATAAAAAAAAAATCAGCCGGGCGTGGTAGCACATGCCCGTAATTCCGGCTACTCGAAAGGCTGAAGCGGAAGGATCGCCGGAGCCCAACAGGTCGAGGCAGCGGTGGCCGGCAGCGGCTACTGCACTCCAGTCTGGGCGACAGAGTGAGGCTCCAACTCAAAAAAAAGAAGATAGCCCAGAGAGATTTAGTAGGTCTGGAGTGGGGCATGGGCATTATATTTTTGAAAGTCTCCCCAGGTGATTTAGATGATCAGCAAACTTTATGAAATCTTGAACTAAGGAAGATCTTGTGAATCTCACTCAGTGAGTGAACAAATTCTCAGCAAAATTTAGAAAGATTATGAGAGATAAGATGAAGAATAGAAAGTATGATGAAAATTTATAAAATGAATATTATGAATAAGATGAACATGAATGTACCCATCAAATCAGAATACCAAGACATAATACATTTATTCAATTTAATTCTTGCGTGTGTACATATGTCCATGTTTGTACATATATTTGTAAGAAAACACAGTGAATTCTGAGCATTGTAGAATCTGTTGACAAAAGATGCCAAACTCTGTAAAATACTTTAAAAGGTTTATTCTGAGCCAAGTGAGAGTGACTACTTAGGCCCATGACACCTCTCCAAGAGATCCTGCGTGTTAGGGTACTGGACAGGGTGAGGGTAGAGAGGCGCAGGGAGGCGCAGCTCCGCCGGAGCCGGCAAGCCGGAGGTGCCACGCTGGCAACCCAGAGATCCGAGTAGACGCAAAGAATTGCGACACACAAAAAAGGTTAAGAAAGAAAAGATTTATTTAAGAAAAGTTCACCCCCCACAGACAGGGAGTGGGCCTACACTCTAGGTGAGTGTGGCAGCATAGCCCCCCAGAGTCCTGGCTTAAATCCTTTCCTTGGAGATGTTGCACGTGACTGCCGTGACTTCCTTATCGACCACCTGTGGATGTCTTGGAGAACCTGTGATACAGAGACCCATTAATGTCCGCCCACATCATCATAGCCCCTAGAGAAGGGTGTGACAAGGATTCGAATTCTCCTGCACCTTGCCAAACGACATTCCTTAGACCTAATGGATGGTACACCTCCCCTGATCTCCTAGGCATTCCCAGTGGGTAGCTTTGGGGGATCCCTGGCTTCCCTGTAGATAGTGCCCAATTTACTGGAAGATCGAATCCCCGCCTGCTCTCCCTCTGAGCGGTTATAACTTTTGTAATTACAAGTTTCATGACTTCTATAGTCCTTGCTTGATGCATGATGTCTTAGACCTTGTACATTCCCTTTACTTTAGGCAAGCTTGATTGCCACTATGAGATACCTCTGATACCTGGCACCAGGAAGTCAATTTCTGAAAAGATAAAGTCAGCAAAGTTAATTTTACTTAAAGTGCGTATTTCTCCAAAAGTATAGCTTCTACTTTCTCATCATTGTGTCAGGGTTTAAGAACAAGATGAAAAATGGCTTCCCGCTCTCTGTCTGCCCTTTCACTGAGAATGTATGCCCAAGGTGGTTGAATTGCAGCTTGATTGTATACATCTTAAGAAGACAGAAGTTATGAAACACCATAAATCAATACATGTGAGATTTATATTGGTTCAGCCTGGGAAGGCAGGACATCTTCAAGTGGGGGCTTGCAGGTCATAGGTAGATTCAAAGATTGCTCTAAGAAATTTTGAAATCAGTGAAGAAAATGCCATTGTTGAACATTGAGAGGAAGTTTCTTGGTATGTAAATATAGCCTCATGGGTGGCAACATGAGAGAAAATAGATGTCTATCTCCTCTGTGGACTACAGGGAAAGGGGGTTCCATACAGATGAAAATTTCCCAAAAGATGACTTTGCAGTATCATAAAATACTTTGATTTCCTTCTTTATCTGTTATGAGATGTTTTGTCAGAGTTAGGTTGGAAAATAACCCACATTATATAGAGTTAATTAAAAACCCATCTCTTAAGACCCCTTAGGATTTTGGTAAGAGAGAGGTTAAAAAAAAAGGTCAGAGTTTAGTCCTTAAAACTCTCAGGGCAAGAGCCAGTTGCCAGGTTTTTGTTTTATTTTGTTTTGCTTGTTTTGTTTTAGTTTTCAAACAAAGTTTTTAAGAGAAAGGAGAGAGACAAGAAAGGGAGACATGCCAGAGCTGGCATGGGCAAGAGAAACTGCCAGTTGCTAGGTCTTAAGAGCTGCCCTTGGCCACTACTCCAATACTACTGCAAATGATATTATGAGGAAGGTCAGCTTCATTGTTTCTTTTTTTTTTTTTTTTTTTGAGTTGGAGTCTCACTCTGTCACCCAGACTGGAGTGCAGTTGCTGCTCCCGGTCACTGCAGCCTCGACCTGCTGGGCTCCAGCGATCCTTCCGCCTCAGACTTCCATGTAGCTGGAACTACAAGCGTGCGCTACCATGCCCAGCTAATTTTTGATTTACTGTAGAGATGAGGTCTCACCAAGATGCCCAGGCGGGTCTCGAACCCGCGGGCTCAGGCAATCCACTCTCCTCAGCCTCCCAAAGCTCGGATTATAGGCTGAGCCACAGAGCCTGGCTCAGCTTCATTGTTTCTTTTTTTTTTTTTAGTTGGAGTCTCATTCTTAAAGAGAAAGAGTGGGGAATTATTCAGGATTCTTTGGATTGCAAATATCAGAAACTTGACTCAAGATGTCAGTGGAAAAACAGAAAAAGGAATGAGGATCTATTGATTCAGGCTGCTGAGTGAGATCCCAACATAGCTCACTGAATGGAAGAGAAAACTGTAAGAACAAAGTCCTCAGGGCTTGGAATCGAGTTGATAAAGTTTGCATATCTGTCCCTGCCAAATCTCATGTTGAAATTTTATCCCCGGGCAACCTCCTCAGGTCCCCTCCCACCGTGGGAGCTTTTCCATCCTCTCAATAAATCTTGTTTTCTTAAAAAAAAAAAAAAGAAGAAATTTGATTCCCAAATGTTGGTGGTGGAGTCTATTGGGAGGGTTTGGGGTCATGATGGTGGATCCCTCACGAATGGCTTGGTGCCGATCTCGGGAGAGTGAGTTCTTGCTCCACTAACACCTGTGAGATCTGATTGTTAAAAAGAGCCCTCCCACCAACCTGCACACCTATGTTTATCGCAGCGTTGCTCACAATAGCAAGAACCTGGAAACAACCATGCTGCCCATCAAAAGAGGACTGGATTAAAAAAAACGTGGTACATACACACGATGGAATACTACGCAGCCATAAAAAAGAACAAAATCATGAATTTCGCTGCAACCTGGATGGAACTAGAGTCTATAATACTGAGTGACCTCTCACAGAAACAAAGATTCGAATATCACATGTTCTCACTCATATAATGGACCTTGAACATCCAATGCAATACTATAAGAAAATGACTGACGGTACTGGGAAACTATGGGGGGGAGGGGGATGGGATTAACAGTAGCAAATATCTGTCAGGGGATGGGAAAACACCTCTTATCAACAGGGTGCCTGAATGAAACGTAATTGTACACCTAACCCTTAACTGTACCCCACAAAACCATAATAAAAAATACTGATTAATAAAAAAAAAAAGAGCCCTCCTCTCTATCTTGCTCCTCTCTCACCATGTGACATGCTGACACACTTGCACCTTCCACCATAAGGGTAAGCTTTCTGAGGTCTTCGCGCAAAGCAGTTGCTGAAGACATGCTTCTTGTACAGCTTGCAGAGCTGTGAGCCAAATAAAGCTCTTTTCTTGATAAATTACCCAGTGTCAAGTATTCCTTTATGGCAACGCGAAATAGACTAAGATGCAAGTCTTCCATAAAACCATGTCTGTTTCTTCTTTGGCTTTCCTCTCTCTCCACAAGTCTCTGTTTTCCTTTAAATGCTGGCCTCATTCTTCCTAGCACACAGATATATCCAGTGACTGAGAGTGGTCTCTACATAACAACTTGGAATGAAAGAGTTCATTTCCTTGTCTCTATATTAGTTGTTCCCAAACTTGGGCAGGCATTGGAGTCACTTGAACACCTTGTTAAGGGACAGATTGCTGGGCCTCATGTCCAGAGTTTCTGATGCCGTAGGTCTGGAGTGGAGCCCTAGGATTTGCATTCTCAAATTTTCAGGTGATTCTGCTGCTGCTTGTCCCAGGACCACGCTTTTGAGAGCTATTGCAGTATATTAATCGGAGAGGTTAACTTTTCTTTTCTCTGGTTTTGCACATGCTGCTTTGCCATGTATTGTTTGATCCTGCAGGGGAGAAAAAATGCTTCCTTCTACCTTTATGGGTTTTTTGACTGGTCTATTAATTAAATTGACATAAAACAGACTAATGGAAGAAAAACAATTTTAATTATGTACATAGGTGTGGGAGTCCCACAGAAAAAGTATAAAACTTAGAGAAGCAGCCAAATGCTTAAGATTTAGAAATCACCTTGAGATACAGAAAGGAATAGAGGTTTGGTGCTACTGGGTGGTGGTAGAGACAAATCATGAGAAGGTGAGGGGAGGAAATGAATGGTGGATAAAAGTCGCCTTATTATGCAGATAAACGTCAGGCGATAAAAGTTGTTTCAGAGTAGCTCTCTTCTTGGTACAGATACCTTTAGAAATGTAAATTCCTCTTATTAAAGGGGAAATTTATAGTTTATTTAATTACTTATTTTTTTAGAGACAGGTTCTCACTCTGTTATGCAGGTTGGAGTTCAGTGGTATGATCATGGCTTACCACAACCTCAAACTCCTGGGCACAACTGATCCTTCTACTTCAGCCTCCTAACAAGCTGGGACTATAGATATGCATTACCACACCCAGCTAATGTTTTAATTTTTTCTAGAGATGAGGGTCTTGCTACATTGTCCAGCTGGTCTTGAACTCCTGGTCTCAAGAGATCCTCCTGCCTTAGCTTCCCAAGGCACTGGGACTACAGGCATGAGCCACTCATGGCAAAATTTACACTTTATTTTATGCAGTTGATGGGAGAGGGAACAAGCTTTTCCTGCATTGATTGGTTCTCAATTTCTTTTAGCTCGAAATAATTAATATACTAAAGTGGCATATTTTGGGGTAACATGTTCTGAAGTCCTTCATTCCTTATTGTTTTTACAGGCATAATAAACTTGTTATTCACCAGCTTTTTCTCATTTAATCCTCAGGATAATCACATGGCATCGGCAATATATTGTTGTTACCTATTAAGTGAGGAAGAGGAAAGGTTAAGTGACCGGCATACAGTTGGTTTTCTATATGCTTTTCAAAATATAGAATGATTACTAGGTTTTAAAAAATGGTATTTTCAACATATGTTTTTCATCTCACCCTCCCAAAATACTTTCCAAAAATGATGGAAAAAATAATCTCACAAGGACAAAGAAAATGAGAAAGGAGATGACATTGAACATAAAGTGTGGAAACTGGAAGAAGGGGTGGTAAATGATTTAACAGATCAGGGGGCTGGAAACTTTACCAGACTCTGGGCATTTTCAGAAGTAGGAGTATCTGCAGAATCTGAGAGAGAGCAAAGCACTGGAGCACTTGGTTATCTCTGAGGTGACAGTACACTCAGGGTCAGCAGGATTTGGAGACACAGTTGAGCCCCAGGATCCCTTTGCCTAGGCCATACAGCTGGGTGACAACAGCCTCCCTATCCTAGCTGAGCCAGAGAGTCTGACCTTAAGAACACCAGGTGAAGAGCCAAGGATGGGGTACCATGTTGAAGCTGAGCATTGAGTAGAAAATCTACATGTTGAATGGTGTGGCCCCTGTACCAGTCCTGCCCACTTAGGTCTGAGATTATTGCTGCCAGGCTTACTGTCCTGCCCTGAGAAAATGTCTTTCTGGGAAAATGGATCATACTAAGAGATGTACAATGACTCTCAGGAAAACAGCCACACTAGGTCCTTTGGAATGAGGCCACCCCTGCATACAGATTCCAATCAGCTTTTCAACGCCTTCTTCTGAATATCAGTGCCATGTATAAAGAGACGTTTACATCATCTCTAAAACAAAAGAGAGACAAAAACAAATGAAAAACAAACAAATAGAAAAAAAAAATCTAGCAAATGGAAAGGAGACAGAATGCAGTGAATGAAAAAAAAAACCTAAAAAGAAGAAAAAAGTAAATAAATCTCTAATTGACATCTTCAGAAAGATGAGAGAAGATCTTGGATCCTGAAGAATAGAATGCTATTTTTAAAAGAGAATTCTGTAAAATAAAAATAGCACAGCTGAAGTTAAATATTCAGTAGAAGGTTGGAAGATAAAGTGGAGAAAATCTCTCAGAAAGTGAAATGAGGGATATGGAATGGAAACATGAGACAAAATAAGACAATGAGGTCATTAATCTAGGAAGTCCAATATTTGATTAATGTGTTCCAGAAATAGAACAAAGCTACTGGTTGAGAGGAAAGATTAGGTAAAATGTTTCCTAGAACTCAATGATAGCCATCTTTATAGTTCCACAGTATCCGCAGGGTCATCTTGGACAGACAAGGGTGTCTATAAACTAAAATGGGAATAGTGTCCCTTAGAGTGATGCAATGCACAACCTGCCCAACTGGATATGGCAGCCCAACACATACAAAGGGAGCCAAGCTTTTGACTAGAAATTTCAGAGTACTAGGGATTAAAAAAAAAAAAGTCTCAAAGCCTTCAGAGAAGAAAAATAAGTCATATCTGGAAACTTGAGTAAAAGAATGGCACCAGACTTCTCAATAGAGACATTATAACCAGAAGACCATGAAACAATATTTTGTTAATTTTGAGGAAAAATGTTTTTCAACCTATAATTCTATACCCAGCTATAACCCTTAATATTCTTAAAAACAAACCAAAACTATAAACAAAAACAGCAGCCTGGGAACCATTTTACAAAGATGCCATCTCTTTACCTTTTAGTAGACTTTCATTCTCTTTTTTTAATTTATTTTTTGTAGAGATAGGACATTTTGCTATATGCCCAGGCTGGTCTCAAACTCCTGGCCTCAAGCGATTCTCCCGCCTTAGTCTATCAAAGGTGCTAGTATTACAGGCGGGAGTCACAGCATCCAGTCTAGCATTCTTAATTGTAAACAGCAGAATCTATATAGTTAGTTTAAGCAGACAAGAAATGTATTGACTTCAGATTGCGTAGGTTGTCCGTGGTCTCTTCTGATGTACCAGAGAATGAATGCAGGCTTGTATGCCATGTTGCCAGGATCTACACCCAAAGACCACCATGGAGGCTGCACTGGTGAAGACATCGCACTATCACACCTGCCACAGACACCATAGCTGGCAGCAATGAAGAAGAAGGTCTACCACTGCAACCATTCCCCTTCCAGAGTAGTGTTGCTATTCCATCATTCACCCAAAAGACAGATTCTGCAAACAGCTGCTTCCTCACGTTGCTTACTTCTGAATACAGGTGTGTGTCATTGGAAGAGTTTAGGTTACATAGCTTCTTCCTCCATTCCCAGCTGTGGGAGAGCACATTCCCAATTCTACCTTGGAAAAGTGAGACTCACTTTTTTTTGTGGGAAATTTACCAAAGGAAAGGTGACCAAAAGATTTGAGATGATACCGAAAGTTAAAAAAAAAAAAAAAAATTCACTATGCCAGTCACATTATTAAGACGGAAGGTAGAATAAACACATGTTTACACATTTAAGTCTCAAAAACGTTACCACTTCTTAAACTTATAAGAACCCACTGTAAAAGAGTTCTCTTTCCTACACATGGATGTAAACCAAAGAAAATTTAACACATTGGATCTAGGCTGGGGGTGGTGGCTCATGTCTACAATGCCAACACTTTGGGAGGTCAAGGTAGAAGGATGGCTTGAGGCCAGGAGTTCTAGAGCAGCCTGGGAAATTTAGCAACATTCTGTCTTTATAAAAAAAAAAAAAAAAAGGGCTCCAAGAAACACTGGATCCATCCATTTGGAAGGAAGCTTCAGGACAGCTGGGCAACAGGCTTACAGAACAGCCGTTCAGCCAGGGCAGGAGGACAAGGGGCTTAGGGAAGGCCAGCTGCAGGAGAGAGATCACCCCATGAGTGTAAATTCCGTGAAAGGGGAGTCATACTTCTGTTGAATAGTTTTGGGAGAGATTAGCAATAGGACCAGAGAAAACCAAGCAAATGGAAGAAACGAGGACAATTTTAGGGAGAACAAAAAAGTTGCAGAAGGAAATATACCAAAGAGCATTTACTATGTACAGTCATCTGTGAAAGATAGTGCATAATTGTAAAATGCACACATTGAATATCAATTCAGCAAAAACATTAAATAGATACAACTATATTGGGAAGACGAGGAAGGAGAAGAAAATAGAGGTGTGGAGATGTAAGAGAGTTAAATTTTTATATTGCATAACAGAAAGTCAATATATAATATCTAAAAGCAAAAATCAAGAAGAACTTTAACATTTCTATTAAATATATTCTCTGTTTACATTAACATGAACTACATTTATATTCATTCATAATGTATTCGTAATTCACATAACTGTAATAATAAGATACGCACATTGTGTTAAAGGCAAAGAACAGAGTAAGGGTAGAAGGAATAAATCTAATCTGGCGAGTAGGAGATTTGCAGAAGGGGAACAGTGTTTTTCATTTTAAGCTGTACTGAACTACTTGACTTTAAAAAACATGAATAAAAGGCTGGGTGCAGTGGCTCACTGCCTATAATCTCAGTACTTTGGGAGGCCAAGACTAGAGGATTGGTTGAGGCCAGGAGTTCGAGACTAGCCTGGGCAAAAAAATGAGATCCCTAACTATTGTATATATAAAATAGTTCTGTGCTAATCTCAATGCTATGGCACAATGATAAAAACCTTAATTCTTGTACTAGTGTGTAATACTTCAAATGGTATAAATGAGACGGAAATGAGAGGGAAAACAGTGAAATAACGTTCTATCCAGTCTATGTTTTTTTTTGTTGTTGTTGTTTTGTTTTTAATTTGGAATCTCACTCCATTGCCCCAACTAGGGTGCATGGCACGCTCCCGGCCACTGCAGCCTTGACCTGCTGGGCTCCGGCGATCCTTCTGCCTCAGCCTTCCAAGTAAGTGGAACTACAGGCGCGCGCTACCACACCCGGCTAATTATTTTTCATTTATTGTAGAGACGAGATCTCGCCAAGTTGCCTGGGTGGGTCTCGAACCCGTGGGCTCAAGCAATCCACTCACCTTGGTCTCCCAAAGCGCTGGGATTACAACCTGAGCCACCGAGCCCGGCCCAGTCTATGTTTAAGTGCAGCTGGATTTAGGTCTCTTCTACATACATCAAAAAAGTAGGTTTAGGGTATAAAAGTAACCAAAACTTAGAGGTAAAAGGGAAGAAAAAAGAGACTAGAATGTTCAGGAGGTTATTAATTTCGTGCCAGGATAATTAAGTTCTCAGTAGTAGTAACTGGTTCACTGCTGAGGCATCTGAGAACTGGTGGTTGGAAAATTCAGACCTGTTCATGTGTGCGTTGTATTCACATTTCCAGTATAGATGAGTGTGGCATATTCAGTGATCAGTAAAAAGATAGAACCCTACAGTGCATTGAGGAGATTTTCACTTTCCAACTTTGACCCATTTCTAAGGTCCAGTTGCCTTCCTGAATCCTAGTAATAAAGTAACCTTTTTGTCTTCTTAAGCTAATTCAAGTTAGCTTGCAATTAAGAGCCTTAATTCACATGAGAAAAGAGCAACTCTCTGTAAGGTTTACTCACTTCCCTGTCTTGCTTGGCCTTACCTCCAATCTTGAACTTTGATCCTTACTTGATGGAGAACCCAGCTATCACATCATACCTTCACGGTTACCATTGCCTGGCTCCACCTCCTCTGTAGTGAGACTTCAGTATGGCACCCTTCACACCCATATGGTGGGGGCTGTGTGGGCTCCAGTGACTCTGGAGTGGAGCCCCAGAAGTTACAGCTCTTCCCACCACTTTTGGACTCCAAGAATACGTGAAACATGGGTCATGGAATCATGCTTTTTTTAATAGCTGTCCAAAGGGCCAGGTAGCCCAATCTTGATAAGTGTGGTAGATTCACCAATAGGCTCTTACGACACCTTCCTTCCCCCTCCACTCAGTCAATGCCTTTAAACAACAAACACTTATTTCTTGCAACCCTTTGGGTTTCTGGGTGATTCTTCTTCTCTGGACTAGCTCATCTGGAGCTGAATGGTATGAAATTGCAGATCTGTTGGTTAGCAGCCTGGCTGCTCCAGAAGGGCTTCACCCACGTGTTTGGCAATTGGCTCAGTAATAACTGGGGTGACTGCATGCATCTCATTATCTAGCAGATTAGATGCTCAGATTCCCAGCATCAAGAGAGGGCAAGCCCTGATGCACAAGCACTTTGCAATTCCCTGTTCAGCACCATGTTTTCTAATATCCCATTGGCCAAAGAAAATCACATGACCAAGCCCAGAGTCAAAGGGTGGGGAGCAGACATCACTTCTTGAAAGGAGGAGTTACAAGGTCACATTGGGAAGGGGCATGGACTTAGGGATGGGAGAAATTGATTATTGTGATCATTTTTTCACAATCTACCTCAGGATGTTAGTATCTACTGGAATGAGTTTTGATGACTAGAAAATAACAAACATCCAACAGGCACATCTTCCTTTTCTTCAGTAGTCCTCCCTTATCCTCAGTTTTGTTTTCTGCAGTGTCAATTACCCACAGCCAACTTCAATCTGAAAATAGGTGAGTACGGTACAATATGGTATTATGAGAGACAGAGAAAGACTGCATTCACATAATTTTTATTATAGTATGTTATAATTGTTCTATTTTATTATTGTTGTTAATCTCTTACTGTACCTAATATATAAACTAAACTTGATCAAAGGTATGTTTAGAAAAAATGGGGTAATCATTCTGTGGTAGTTCTCCCTGAGTACACGTTAATAAATTTGTATGCCTTTTCTCAAAACGGAAGGGAGAGAGAGAGAAGGAAGGAAGGAAGGCAGGAAGGAAGGAAGGGAAAAAGAAAGAAAAGAAAACACATATATGAGGGTAACACAAAAATGCCTGAAATTTATTTATTAAAAATTATGTATTTATTCTTACATGTTTAAACTTAAGTTACCTTCAAAGTACACCCCGTTTGATGCAATACACCTATCAAGATACTTTTTCCACTGCTCAAGACAGTTTTTGAACTTGTCAATTTTGATGCCTTTTAGTGCTTCTGCCATTTTTTGTTTTTGTTTTTGTTGTTGTTGTTTGTTTGTTTGAGTTGGCATCTCACTCTGTCACCCAGGCCAGAGTGCAGTGGCACGATCATGGCCACCCCAGCGTTGACCTGCTGGGTTCCGGCGATCCTTCCACCTCAGCATTCCAAGTAGCTGGAACTACAGGCACCACACCTGGCTGTGGAACTACGCTACCACACCTGGCTAAGTTTTTAGTTATTGTAGAGACGAGGTCTCGCCAAGTTGCCCAGGCTGTTCTCAAACCCGTGGACTCAGGCAATCCACTCCCCTCGGCCTCTCAAAGTGCTAGGATTACAGGTTGAGCCACTGAGCCCGGCTGCTTCTGCCGTTTTGTTTCACCTCTTCCATGTCAGCAGAACATTTTCCTTTGAACTTTTTCATCCAGGGAAACAAACAAATAAACAAAAAAGTCTCTTGGAGTGAGATCAGGTGAATAGGGAGGGTGGGGTATGGGTGTCATGCTATTTTTCGCCAAAAACTGCTGAACACTCAGTGCAGTGTGGACAGGAGCATCATCATGATGGAAGAACCAGTCACCTGTTTGCTGCAACTCAGGATGTTTCTTCTGCAAACCATGATGCAGCCTTCTAAAAATCCCCAGATAAAAATTTTGGTTGACCTTTTGATCCGGAGGAACAAATTCTGAGTGTACTACGAGGGACCTGCCCTCCAAAAGATAATTTTGTTTTTTGGGGGGTACCCCCTTGTATGGTTCTATCCAAGGTTTCAAGCCTCCACTGGGGTCTTAGAACACATACTGGATAAGGAGGATAGAGTGTAATTCTGAGGTGTGCTGGTTCTACGCGCTGGAGAGGGCCATGTGACCCAGCAAATGTCTTGGTAGCTTTCCCTCCTTCTCCACCTCATCTCCTTGTTTTCCACTCTTGCTGCCCTGAGATTGTATTCCCCTAACAAATAGGTATTCTGAGCTAAGACACTATCATATCAGATACCTATTCATAAAAAAATTTATAACTCATAATAATAAAATTTTAATGAAGTTAGGTGAAAATGACATAGGCCATAGTCTCAAATCATATTGTAGTAAATCTAGAAATCAGTAAGTTTAAAGAAAACACTCTAATTGAATGGAAATAAAAAGCAAACCAAAGACAAAACCCACAAATGTTCCCAAATAGCATTTGATCAATACATTGTTTACCAAATAAATACAAAGAAAAATTTTTTTTTAAATTTCCATAGTGTGCAGTCAAAACTGTTCACATAATTAGAATTTCTTTTCTTTTTTTTTAGTCGGAGTCTCTCTCTGTCACCCAGACTGGAGTGCAGTGGCCGCTACTGGCCACCGCAGCCTCGACCTGCTGGGCTCCAGCGGTCCTTCCGCCTCAGCCTTCCAAGTAGCTGGAACTACAGGCGAGCGCAATCACGCCCGGCTCATTTTTTAATTTATTGTAGAGATGAGATCTCACCAAGTTGCCCAGACAGGTCTCGAACCCGCGGCCTCAGACAATCCACTCACCTCAGTCTCCCAAAGCGCGGGATTACAGGCTGAGCCACCCAGCCCGGAGATTAGAATTTCTTAATGGTCTTGATAAAAAAGAAAAAGGCATAAAGTGAATATGCCACTGAAGATTTTAGCAACTAACTTCACAGACCCAAGGAAACTACCAACATAGCTGTGGTGTGCAGGAGTCTGTTCTTACTGACTTTTGAGAACTGCTTGCTAGACTTTCAGGAATTTAGTGAAGCAGTTGTTAAACACAGCCACTGTTAAAGATTGCATAATATAAAATTAAACTACATTAAAAACAAAAGTAATAAATACTCCCGTCATCACTTCCTAATTATTTTACTATTATACATGTTCCTGTGTTTATGTCCATTGTATCTGGTGTTGGAATACAATGGTGTCCTACTTAGCATCTGTTCCCAACCCTGCATACACTGATGTCACATTGGTAGCTTGAAATCAGCCATCGTGGGAGTATTTACACCATAGTATTTGGCAGTACTACAAATTAGAGCTTCAGCCTCTTCCTCCACCCCCTCCTCCCCCATTCCTCCCCCTTTTCTACAGAGCTGCTTTTAAATATTTACCAGCACATCAATGACCATCTGTAAATAATCTTTTTTTACGGAGTATGAATTTTCTAGTTTGAGATTAGAAAGAAAATGAAGATAAGGCATTAAGATGCTTTAAAAGTTCACACTCATGTTGTTAATGTTTTGGAATGCTCTAAATCTCAGGAATATATTTCTCTGGTTGGGATTCTTGCAGTTAAGTCCATTTTAATGAATGCAAGATGAACTTTAACACTCAGGAATGACCTAGATCCTCAAATGTTTCCCTGGATTGGCAGTAAATAAGGGCTAGACTCCAAAGAAGCTTTCTGGACAGCAATCTAGGAGCCTCTGGTGCCCCAAAATCTAGCAATGAAGCAAAATGGATTACTGTATTAGCATGGACTTTTGTCAGGTAAAATATACAAACTTTTTTTTCTATAAAGTATAAGAAAAATTTAACTAAATTGGGAATTGTGAAAAAATAATGAATAGCAAAAGTGAATAAATCTCTTTTGTCACCCTGGCTTTAGATTAGAATAGGCTTTAGATTTTTTTTAAATTTGACATAATTGTTAGTAAAAAAAAAAAAAAAAATCTTTATAGCAATTTGTGATAAAGACATTTAAAACTGCAAACTTGGTTTAAAAATAGATTAAGATTAACTAAAAATCAAGAAATATGTTAAAAATATTAGCTTGATTGAATAACAGTTTGAGTCAGCACATGAGTCCATTAGGTAGCAATAGTTGATTCCTCTTTGTTTTTCCAAATTTGTTAAATTATATTTGGGAAAAAAGAAAAAGTTATCTTAATCTACTTTATGTACTCAATCAAGTTTTCTTCAAGTTTCAGCATGTTAACATTTAAACATAACATGGAATAGATTTTGGAGAGAGAGAAATTAGAACATTATGAAAGTTAACTTGTGTTGTTTTATATATGACTCCTTTAAGGCCAAACTGTTGTGGTCTTTGAAGTAAGGAAAATATACCAGCACATTTTACTCCTTTATGAGAGAGCACACTGTTTTTGATTAGTCTCCTCTATTTTTAACAAGTATTTAATTTGTACCCAAGTTTCTTGTGGCCTACAGATTATATTCTATCCCTTTATTTCTTAACTTTTTTTTTTTTAAGAGTTAGCACTGGGCTTTAGATTTTTTTAAAACCAAGACCTTTCACTATTTTAAAAAATTCTCTTTAAATATTGGTAAAATTTATTTTTAAGTCAGGAGATTTTCAACTTGAAAATAAGTCGTTTCCAAAGATACCAATGAACAAAGTCTGATATCTGAACTTTCCTTTTAATTTCTTCTTGGTGTTGTTGGCATTTATTCATTTCCTGGGCTGATTAGAGTATATGAGGCTTTGTGACTATCAATTGACTTAATAAACACACTAATGTAAGTCTGCCTAATTGTTCTGCATGTATTTGCTGATTCTGCACACTTGGGCCATTGAGGTCTAGATTTAAAAGGTTATATTTTGAACATAAAGAATCAAGTGATCTTTTCTAATTATGTTAAATATTTAAGCATGTTAAGCATTTGGATTTACTTTCAGTCTACAGTAAAGATCTCTGGGAAACGACTCAACATTTTTTGCATTTACCTTTGAGAGGTAATTTAGCTGACTGATAACCTGTGAAATTGGAGTAATATTTGGGCTACTCTTATTAAAAAAAATAGAAATGAAGGAGATTGTGGATCACACCTCTTTCTTACATCTTGAAACTATATCAAGATCTGATTAAAAGCTCAGTGGAAGCCTTTAAGTGTGATTTGATGAGCTTGGTTCTAGAATCCAGAAAACTCTTTCACATGCCTAAGCAGCATAAATAAATATTTGTTAAATATGTGATAGGTGAGAAACTCATAATCTAGAAAAATAGTCTATTTTTCTAGCTAATTACTAATTTTTCTTGAAATCTTTTACCTTTCGAAATGTAACTTTCAATAACAATTTGGGTTACTTTATTCTTGGACTTGCCCAAGTACAATAGAGGGCTTTATCTGCAGTCTATTTTTGTATCCTAATAATTTATCCATTGGAAGCAAGTTTGACATTGTGAGGATGAAGCAGTATCTTCTAATGAGGGTTCCTAGAATAGAATCGGCATATTAATAAGCCTGCCTATCATCTACCTGAAATCCATTAACTGTTTAATGTTTGTTAGCTATTCATACATCATGCCTGTATTGACACTTCTTTTTTTAGTGTTTTAATTTGATTAGTTGCTGACTACTGGCTTTAGTAAGTGATGTTAATGGATCAAAGGGGTTGTAATTTTAGTAAAATAACAAGCACTGGTGGTTTACTTAAATTCCAAAAGCAGATTCTTTTAAAAGAATCTTTTGGATGACTTTTTTTTTTTTTTTTGAGTTGGAGTCTCGCTCTGTCGCCCAGACTGGAGTGCAGTGGCCGCTCCTGGCCACCGCAGCTTTGACCTGCTGGGCTCCGGAGATCCTTTCGCCTCAGCCTTCCAAGTAGCCGGAATTATAGGCATGCGCTACCACGCCCGGCTGATTTTTTGATTTATTGTAGAGATGAGGTCTCGCTGCCCAGGCGGGTCTTGAACCCGCGGGCTCAGACAATCCACTCACCTCAGCCTCCCAAAGGCACGGGATTACAGGCTGAGGCACCGAGCCCAGCTGGATGACTTTTAAAGACTCTCTGATTGATATACTTATCAATCAACAATCAGATTTGTTACTGTCAGAACAGCTATTACAACTCGATTGATTTTTAACTAATGTGTTATCAGCCAACTGATGATCCTTAGTACAAATGTGATGCCTCTGTAGAGTATATATACTATTTGCCTAATATAGATATTATTGTAGATTTTTCCCTTAATAGTTGTCAGTCAACCAAAGAAAAAAGAAGAAAAAGTGAGAGTGTTTCACAAAAGGCCTTTGGGGTGGGGTGGGATAGAGCTGAGCTTTCTTTCCTTGAACACAGCAGAGGTAAAGATTGATAATAGACCAGGCATGGTGGCTCATACCTGTAATCCCAGCACTTTGGGAAGTTGAGGCAGGTGAATTACTTGAGGTCAGGAATCTGAGACCAACCTAGACAACATATTGAGAGCCTGTCTCTTAAAAAAAAAAAAAAAAATTAGCCAGTTGTGGTGGTGAGCCTATTTTGAAGGCTGAGGTGGGAGGATCACTTGAGCCCAGGGGTTTGAGACTGCCAGTGACCATTATTGTACCAGTGCACTCAAGCCTGGGTGACAGAGTGAGACCCTCAACTCCAAAAGGAAAAAAGATTGATAATATGCATGTTTACCTATATCAATTATCAATTAGATATCATTCAGATGAATACATGACAATCAATTTGTTATATTCCAGTAATATGATTTTTGTGAACCTGGCATAAACCTTAAAATTTAAGAAAAGTGTTATTCTTTCATTTAGCAGATATTTATGCAATGAGGTATTAGAGAAGGTTAGAGAGAGGGGCTGGGACCAGACCCTGTAGTCTTGTAGATCATGGCAAGAAACATTATTGTAAGCAAATCTAAAAAGCAGTTGAAGTGTTTTCAACAAAACATTCGATTTGCTTTTGAAAAATATCACTGTACTGTGTAGGGAATAAACTTCAATAAGGAAAGCATTAAAAGGTTATTGCAATAATCAAGGCAAGAAAGGCTGGTGGCCTGAACCAGGGTAAGGGCAGTGGCAATGGAAAATAGTCAGCAAGTTCGGGTTGTATTATGTCTAGAAACCAGTAACTGAGTGAATCGAGAATTTGAACTTCATCTGATACCTACACCTTTTATCCCCCCTTAGACTAGAGATGATTTTCTTTTTTTGATATGGGGGTCTCAATATGTTGCCTAGGCTGGTCTTGAACTCCTGGCCTCAGCCTCCCAAAGTGTTGGAATTCCAGGGAGGAGTCACCATGCCTGGCCTTTCTTTTCATTTATTTTATTTTATTTTTTTGAGAAAGGTGATCTTAATGATTGCTAAGCTAAAGGGCATACATCTGTTTACCCTTTTAAAAATTGGTATACAATATTTGTACAGATTTATGGAGTTCATTTGACATTTTTTTACATGCATAGAATATATAATGATCAGGTCGGGTATCTATCACCTCAAGTATTTACCATTTCTATGTGTTGGGAACAGTTCAAGTCTTTTCTTCCAGCTACTTTGAAATACACAATACATTGTTGTTAGCTATGGTCACTGTACTCTGCTATTAAATACTAGAACTTAATCCCTCTGTCTAAGTGTATATACTCTCTTTTAATTTTTCACCTGAAGTTTTGGAAAAGATCTACAAATCAATGCCATTTCACCCCTTCTATATTTAAGTAGCTGAACAGAAGACGAATACTATAGGGTATGCGAAACAGATGAGAACACATATAGACTCATTAAATATTAAATAAACAAAGATGTCTGGCATAACTTTTTGAGCTTCCAAGTGAGCAATTTTCTTTTTTAAACTTATTTTTAAAATTTTTGTGGAGCTGAGGAGGGTGCTCCTTGCTATGTTGCCCAGGCTGGCCTCAAACTCCTGGCCTCGAGTGACCTTCCCACCTCAGCCTCCTGAAGTGCTGGGATTACACGTAAGAGCTAACATACCTGACCCTCAGTGAGTAATTTTCAATGGATGTTGAATCATCCAAGATAATTGTTAGTAAGAACACAGTATAGTGTCTGTATCCTTGTAATTGGTTATCTAATGCACAGAGATACATTGTGCAAGAAGGTTGCACAGAGTGTGAAATCTCTGGGAACATTTGGTTGAGAGGGTCTAAGCAGCAGTCCTATAATTTCAGAGACACCACCGAATGGTTTATGACTTTGGTATAAGAATTCTGAAAAGTCAGTTTGGATGAGGCGGCTTTTGATTTGAAGATTTCAGGAGTTGATTTAACGAGGTTGCTTTGACCAGAGAGCAAAGCCCTCACTTGTATGTCATTCCTACCAAGCGCTTAGTATAACATCAGTACAAAGAAGCCTGTCTTCGAGCATGTTTTCATCTATTTGAGGAGATAACACCTAATTACTTGACATAATACACAAAATAGCTTGAATATTGTATATTACAATATTACAAAGAGCACAGACTGTAAAGTCAGACATAGCTTCAACTTCTGTTTTTCCTACCAAATGAGTGACTTTAGAAAAATTCCATCAACTCTTGAGAAAAAAAAAAACAAAACATTGGTGATATTGGTACCATTTCCTCCCCAGTTTGTTAGTATTAAATAGCAAAATGTGAATGATAATAGATCTTAAAACATAATGTATGTTTTAAGTTTCAAGAGCATAATTTTGCATTACAGTTCAAGGAAGAGCTTCCCCATGTTGAAGGAGTTAGGATAACTTGATACCAAAATAGTTAGCATACCCATTTGTTCTGATTGTCCCCTGAGTAGAGAGGAATAGAACAAAGCTTAGAAGTGTTAGCTTTTTTGTTATTGAATTATCAGAGATGGGAAAAGTATAAAATGTGCAAATTGTAAAGTCCAGGCAAGTGTAAAAGGCATTAGAAAGGGAAAGATGAGTATGGGCTTTTAGTAAACTGGAAACTATTAGTCTCAGAAGCCTGATTAAAATGTGGATAAGTAGGTGAAAGGAGGGGCATGGGAGGAAACTGGAAATATCCATTACCTTTCTCTTGTGAGCTGAAATCGCTTCCCTGGCCAGGATCAGGGCTAGTAGAGCCAGCCAAACCAGATGATCTTTCTGTTTTCCTTTTCCTGGTTCAATTTCTGCTGGACTCAGACTCTCAGCCAATGTAACTCAAAAGGTCTCTGCTTTCAGTGGCAGATTCTGCTGCCAATTTCTACCTCCACATCTTCAAAGTCGAGGTAGAATTTTATACCGCCAAATGCATGCCACAAAAAGCAGCACAGCTCTTTTATTTCTTAGAAGCAGCAGTATGTACCGAGCTCCTAATTTATGCACAGAAGTTTGTGATGCACTTTGTAAGATGCAGAGAACTGCAAGTTAGTGCTGATCTTAAGGTGATAGTGATCTTAGAATCAAATGTGAGAGAGACTATGGATATGTGAAATGTGATTGCCTTGCGATTCCTATGATAAAATCCAGTCTGAGTGCATTGGTGACGAAGGAGGCAGTTCCTCTGTGAAATGAAGAAGAGACAGTTCTGCATGGGGTTGTTGTCAGCAGTAAATGAGCAACACACATGAAAGTACTCAGAACGTTACCCGGAGCAAGGCATATGTTCAAGATATGAGATGATATAGACTCCAAGAGGTTTTTCCTAATTTGCCTGGTGATAAAAATCACCTGGGAGGGCTTGTTAACTTTAAAGATTTCCGGGTCCCTGAAGATTCTATTTGGATTGGCTGGAAGAGGGTGGAGAAGATAGAATCTGTATGTTTAAAAAATGTCCCAGAAATCTTTAGACTTCTTCTCTTTCTTTTTTCTTTTTCTTTTTTTTTAAGACAGGGTCTCACTCTGTTGCTGAGGCTGGAGTACCAGTGGCCCAATCATAGCTCACTGCATACTCAAGACACCCGGGCTCAAGTGATCCTCACACTTCAGCCTCTTGGGTAGCTGGGACTACAGGAACCTGTTACCATGCCCAGATACTTTTTTTTTTTTTTTTTGGTAGAACGGAGCCTGGCCTAGATTTGTCTCTCTTAGAAACACCACCTGAAAATAATGGTTCTCAAGTTTTCGGTACTTCAGAGTCATCTGGGTGCCCCTCCCTTGGAGACCAGGCAAATAGTGAATAATCTGCATCTTATCAGAATCCGAGGTAATTCTGATGCTGGTAGTGATGCAAGAGGGCTTTATCCCACTTTTTAAAAAAGGAAGAGTTCTTAGAGAGACTCACTGACTTCTCATACACTCTTTCCAAACTTTGGTTCTTGGTTCAAGTATCAAAATCATGGGGAAAAGGGAGGCAGGTAGGGATCTTAAAATTTACGTGCCCAGGCTTGTCTTGCTGAGATTTTTAATCAGTAGTTTTGGGGTGGAGCTGGAGCATCTGCATAGTTTGTTTCCCAGGCAATTCTGTTATGCATCCTGGTATAGGCATTGTAACGGTAATCCCAAATCTGAGAGGACCTGCGTGTAATGTTTACCTACTTCAAAGAAGTCACCCAGAGGTCCATCAGGGAAAGACATTGGTTTATTTTTATTTTTTATTTTTTACTTTTATTTTTTTGAGTTAGAGTCTCACTCTGTTGCCCAGGCTGGAGTGTAGTGGCACACTCACAGCCACCCCAGCGTCAACTTGCTGGGCTGCAGAGATCATTCTTCCTCAGTCTTCCAAGTAGCCAGAACTACAGGTGTGCACTACCATGCCTGGCTAATTTTTTATTTATTGTAGAGACAAGGTCTCACCAAGTTGCCCGAGCTGGTCTTGAACCCGCGAGCTCAGGCAATCCACCCGCCTCGGCCTCCCAAAGTGCTGGGATTACAGTCTGAGCCACCAAGCCCGGCCGACATTAAAATTTGCAGGAGACTGGGCGTAGTGACTCACACCTGTAATCCTAGCACTTTGGGAGGTAGAGACAAGAGGATTACCTGAGTCCGGGGTTTGAGACCAGCCTGGGCAACTTGGCAAGACTTCTTCTCTATAATCACTCAGAAAATGAGCCAGGTGTAGTGGTATGCGCCTGTAGTTCCAGCTACTTGGAAGGCTGAGGTGGAAGGATCACCTAAGCCAAGGAGGTTGAGGCTGTGGTAGCTGTGCGTGTGCTACTGCACTCCAGCCTGGGCAACAGAGTGAGACTTAAATGCAAAAAAACAAAAAACCTATGGCAGCAGGTTGGTGAAGAATCTGCGTCTCTGAGCAGTATAGCAAGCAGTTTTATAACCAAAGCAATCAAGCTAATCGTTCAGATTCCTATACAGTGTGTACACTTACATTGATTAAGATGCTGACTACATTGCTTTCAGCTTTGCTTGGCTACCTGCATCCCATGACTCATTACTGGAAATATGTAGACCCTTCAGAGACCAGCCTTGGCCAGAGGCTACTCCCTGAGCGAGGGGGCAGAAAGAAGTCAAGTACAGGGGGAAACAGTCCATGTCTGGACAGTTCCTTACAGCAGTGGTCTGGTCCCCAACCTTTGTGGCATCAGGGACCAGTTTTGTGGAAGACAATTTTTCCATGGGCCGGGTGCAGAGGTTTTGGTTTTGGGTTGATTCAAGCACATTACATTTATTGTGAACTTTATTTCTATTATCATCATGTCATAATATATAATTAAATACTTATACAACTCACCATAATGCAGAATCACTGGGAGCCCTGGGCTTGTTTTCCTGCAACTCGATGGTCTCATCTGGGAGTGATGGGACAGTGACACCTGAAGTGTGTTGCTTATGTCCAGTCTACTCTGTAATTTCACTTTGGTTGCTGTTACTGCAGAAAACCCTGCTTCACAAAGACAAGATGTTGGACATGGAAGCTAGCTTGCCAGTGCTGACCTAACAGGAGGCGGAGTTCAGACAGTAATGCCAGTGATGGAGTGTAGCTGTAAATACAGATGAAGTTTCACTCATTGGCCTGCCACTCACCTCCCGCTGTGCAGTCTGGTTCCTAACAGGCCACAGACTGGTACTGATCTGTGACTTGGGGGTTGGGAATCCCTGCCTTACAGGAACCATTAGGCTGTACCCCAGAGCAAGGTGGCTGGGTTGGGATTAACATACTTTGGGAAAGAATGTGTCAGTTCAGAATAGGATTGGTCCCTGGAGAAAAAGGAAAAGAATGAGAGACCCAAGCAAGTAAAGAGCCCCAGAGCTCCTGTTCACTCTCTCCGGCTTTCTGGCTTCCAGACTGGTCCCTTTGCTGCCAGTCCAGGAAAAAGAACCTGGCCACACAAGGAATCACTAGAACCACCTTCCAGGTGGGCCTAAGAAACCCTCCTGTAGGTGACTCTATAGACCTAGGAGGTACTCAGAAGGCTTTGCAACCTGATTGCTCTGGCTCCTGTCTGAGTTGCAGCTCCTGCAATAGACTGATCTCCGTCAATTCTCTTTCTCCATCCCTCATTCCCCACACTGCTTCCCTGATTCAGCCTCTTACTGCCTTCAGCCTTTCCTGTGCCCTCCGGAACTCCTGTTCTATGATCAACGCATCCTCTTCAGCCTTAAACTACCCTCTTCTCTTTTCTTCACCTCCATGACTCAACTGAGGCCCTCTCAAATGGTATTCCCTCTTTCCCCTAATTACCTCAAAGTCAGGATGAGAAGGGCAGTGTCTTTTGTGAGTCCAGAGTGGGGGGAGAAAATCTATCTTCTCTTAGTTCTTACTTTAGAAGACTACAGGGTTTTCCTTAGGACACATACACCTCCAGAGCCTCTTGTTCCTTGATGGGGTGAACAGTGTTTCATGTGTCTGAGCACATTTCAGTGTCCCTAGTATGTGCAGTGTGAGAATAAAGGTGACCAGAGGCAGAGGTGAGTATTAGGTCAGGTTGAATAACCAGTGCAAAAAATATAGAGCAGGGTAAAGGGAAACCTGAAACACTTCTTAGAAGCTATTTACTTATATTAAAGAAAAAATCAGGCCTGGCACAGTAGCATATGCCTGTAATCCCAGCACTTTGGAAGGCTGAAGTGGGAGGATTGTTTGAGACCAGCCTGGGAAATACAGTAAGATCTCGTCTTTACAAAAAATTAAAAACATAAACTTAGCCGGGTGTGGTGGTGCATGCCTATAGTCCCAGCTACTTGGGAGCCTGAAGTGAGAGGATCATTTGAGCCCAGGAGTTCCAGGTTGCAGTGAGCTATGATCATGCCATTGCACTTCCACCTGGGCAAGACAGAGCAAGATCTATCTCAAAAAAAAAAAAAAAAAAAAGAATAAGCAAAGAAGTGTTCATACCTCATATTCAGTTTCTAAACTGACATAAAAATGTACATACCATGTTGTGAAAGAAGTGACTTTTTGGCTGGGTGCAGTGGCTCAAACCTGTAATCCAAGCACTTTGGGAGGCCAAGGTGAGAGGATTGTTGGAGCCCACGGGTTCGAGACCAGCCTGGGCAACTCGGCGAGCCCTCATCTCTACAATAAATCAAAAAGTTAGCCAGGCGTGGTAGCGCGCACCTGTAGTTCCAGTTGCTTGGAAGGCTGAGGCAGAAGGATTGCCTGAGTCCAGTGGATTTATGCTGGGGTGACCGTGAGCGTGCCACTGCACTCCAGCCTGGGTGACAGAGTGAGACTCCAACTCAAAAAAAAAAAAGAAGTGCAAAAAATATGTAACAATTCTCAAGGTGGTGTCACAAGGAGGAGGTGGTGGGAATGGTTGGCCCTGGATGCAGGCAACAAGAGGATGCATTGGTATAGAGAATTTAAAAACTATAATCAAACTAAGCACAAATCTGTGTGCTGCTTTTAAAAATCATAATGTGCTGGCAATTCTAAACAATATCAGCAATAAAATATGCTTCTCCCCCAAAAAATTCATAACAGTTGCTGTGATCACTGTTGAATTTACTGTTGAGTAAATGTCATGAGCACATTTTAATTACTTATTCTTTAATTAACATTTATCCTAACTGGAAGGTAATTTGGAGCACTTTCAGTTCTACAGTCTGTTCTCCAGTGGATTCATTCATGCATATTTGTTCACAGAAGATGTTCATAAAGGCTCAGATTTTGGGAGGCTTTTCCCAAGCCCTGAGGTACTGTATGCATTTCCTATGTTTAACGGTAGACTCAGAATAAATAATGCTAGCGTAGGCTTGTAGAGATAGGAAACAACTTGAATTACTTCAGATCTGTCATTTTCTGTGTCCACTTGGAGTTTCTATTTGTGCTTAAAACCTAAAAGAGCCGGGCTCGGTGGCTCAGCCTGTAATCCTGCACTTTGGGAAGCTGAGGTGAGTGAATTGCCTGAGCCCGCAGGATCGAGACCCACCTGGGCAACTTGGCGAGACCTCGTCTCTACAATAAATCAAAAAAATTAGCCAGGCGTGGTAGCGTGCACCTGTAGTTCCAGCTACTTGGAAGCTTGAGGCGGAAGGATCGCCGGAGCCCAGCAGGTTGAGGTTGTGGTGGCCGGGAGCGGCCACTGCACTCCAGTCTGGGCATCGGAGTGAGACTCCAACTCAAAAAAAAAAAAAAAAAAAAAAAACCCTAAAAGAAAAAAAAGAATACGTTTATGCAAGGTATATTTTTTGTTTGATAAGTATAGATTTTATTTCACACATGAAATATTTTATTGAATTTGAATTGTATCTTTAAAGCTGAAATGTATTTTTAAAATTTTAATCACAAATTTTTAAAACTAAAGAACAAATCAAAACATAATGATTATTTTGTTATTATTATTTTTAATAGAGATGGGGTCTCTCTATGTTGCCCAGGCTGGTCTTGAACTCCTGGGCTCAAGTGATACTCCTGCCTCAGCCTTCCAAAGTGTTGGGATTACAAGCATGAGTCACCATGCCCTGTCAAAAAAATTATGATTATTATGAATTATTGCATGATCATTACTTTCTGGAATACAGAAGAATGGGATGTTATAAAATGATCCACTCTGATTGCCTAATATGCTAGAAATACTATGTGTACCACTGATTCCTCAAAATGCCACTGTTGATTTTGGTAAAAATGGAACAAGTTAATAAGGATACAAAGAAAATAGACGTTATAACCAACTTTTCATCTCCCTCTTCTCCCATAATAATTCAGGAAAAATTAAGGAACTTATTAAGATCTCTGAATATGCTTTGATTTATCACCTATGAGTGCACTTCATAGACCAGGGGAGTTTTCTAGACTGCTTAGGCGTTTCTAAATTCGTTTATGTGTGTTTAATGGTAATTTGGAGAGGAGTTGCCTTTTAAATATGGTAAACATGGTGATAAGTATTCAAAATTTGCTGATTATTGTGGCAAAAGTGTTCCTAATAATTTTAAAATAAGGAAAAATGGTTTTCACTGAGTGGTACAACTTAGGAAGTAGTGTAAATTACAATCACAAAATTTAATGTAAACAGTGAAGTGTTTTAGGTGGGCATGTTCTCATGGAAGGACTTAGTGAAAGGTGCAGATAGTGCAAATTCCTTTGGGGAGTCTCTTCAATAAGTTATTTGTGAATTCCTAGGTCTCCAGGTGACCAGGGGCATTGTTTAGATTGGTCAATTTCTCATTCTGTAGGTGCCACTTGACTTCCTAGGGACACACTCTTGTGGTCCCTGGCAGGGGTCACCTGCATAATTGAAACAATTTTCTCTTTTTCCCTCTCCCTCTCCTCTTTCCCTTCCTCACCTCTCTGAGCTTTTGTCCACCTCTTCCTGCTTTTACTTTCATACCAAAGGCTAAAATTTCCTTCAGTTGTATTTGCAAAATTAATTTATGTATGAGGCAGCTCCATGGTATTTGGCAAGTCATGGCATTTTGTCTTCAATCTTCATTTTGCTTGTATTAAAACAGATAAAAACAATCCAAGAAACACAGAATGTTGGATTAAGATAAATGCATGCTACACGATCAAGGGTTGGTTATATGCATGTTTTTGCAAAGAAATCTGACCTTAAAAGGTAATTGCTTTAGGACCCTGACACAATCAGGGCTGAAAGACTTCCCTTAAAAAGCATACTTTTGATTCCCCAGGGTTAGCAAAGAGCAGAGTTTTCAGAACACCAAAGCCAATGCTAAGTCAAAGGGTTTTTCTACTTTTCTCTTTGTTCTCTACCCAAAACATGTTAAGCAATATCTGGATATTACTCTCCTTGGTTTCTGGGTATCTGCAAATGAGATAGCTCTTTATAAAGTCTCTGTATAGCCCTGGACTCTTATTTACTTGGGCAGAGGTTTATACAAAGAAAGTTTCCTGCAGTGTGCAGCTGGGCTCTGTGGCCCTGAGTGGGAATCCACTCCAAAGAATGGCGGCGTTCTGCCCTTCACCTCCCCCCCCAGAATAAAAAATATAGGTGAGGAGACATTCAGTCATTACTCTCTCCTCTTTGGGGGCATGTTCAATGGACAGGTTTTCTCTCTTTCTCTCTCTTTTTTTGAGTTGGGGGTCTCAATCTATTGTCCAGGTTAGAGTCTAATAGCACAATCATGGCTCCCTGTACCTTGATCTCCCTGGCTCAGGTGATTCTTCTGCCTCAGCCACCTGGGTAGGTGGCACATGCCACCACACCCAGCTAATTTTTAAAACACTTTTTTGTAGAGATGAGGTCTTCCTGTATTGCCTAGGCTGGTTTCAGATTCCTGGGCTCAAGTAATTTTCTTGCTCCAGCCTTCCAGGGTGTAGGGATTAGAGGCACTTGGATTAGGTTTCCTCTAATAACTGCCCTAACTGGCAAGGGTGTGCACAATTTAAATTAGGAGAAAATCTTTACAGGCATTTTGCAAACAAAACAGGTTCTTCCCCTATTGCAATATTTGTCTTCTGGGTAGGGACTTGCAGAGCTTGTGAGAAGTTGTTTAATAGTGGTCACAGTCTGTTAATACCATTTTTCCTCTCTAAGAAAGAGGAGATAAAATAACCATCTGGTGACTATCAGGGTCCCTAGGCTCATACAGGGAAATTAGACCAAAGGTCTCCCAAAACAGTAGTGTGTTATTTTAAAATCAGAAATTGGCTTTTCAAAACAAGAATTTCGTGGGAGTCCATGATCCTTGGGTAGTCTGTGGCTGAGCACAGGATGCTGGAGATTCCGCTAAAAAGAGGCAGCATAATTGTTCTTGTATGTACATTTATCAGTTTTTATTTTTACTTATTTTATTATTATTATTATTTTTTGAGTTGGAGTCTCACACTGTCGCCCAGGCTGGAGTACAGTGGCAGACTCACGGCCACCCCAGTGCTGACCTGCTCTGCTCTGGCGATCCTTCCAAGTATCCAGAACTATAGGTGTGCACTACCACACCCGGTTACTTTTGTTTTTTTTTAATTGTAGAGACGAGGTCGTGCCAAGTTCACCGGTCTGGTTTTGAAACCGCGTGCTCAGGCAATCCACTCGCCTTGGCCTTCCAAAGTGCTGGGATTATAGGCTGTGCCACTGAACCCAGCATTTTCTCAGTTTTTAAAAGCTTCTCTGACTTCCTAAAATCATTTTTAGGAATTCTTTTGCAGTGTTTTAGAAGCTAAGACTTGCTTCTTAAATTATCTAAAAATTAATTTTTAATTCTCATGTGAAACTTGTATGCCATTATCCAATTCCATTTTTCAAACTTGTAAATAAAACAGATAAACACCGAAGAGACCAAAAGCAGTAAAGATGGTCCTAACTTATGACGGACGGTTCGATGTAAAATTTTTTGACTTTACAATGGCGCAAAAGTGATACGCGTTCCGTAGAAACCATACTTTTTTGAATTTTGATCTTTTCCTGGGCTGGTGATATGTATTGTGATACTCTGTTTCAATGCTGGGTGGCAGCAGTGAGCTACACCTCCCAGTCAGTCAAGTAATCAAGACAGTAAACATTTAATACCCTACTGTATACTGTATTGTCAGCATGTTTTAGATATTGTGTTTTTATATCCTACAATGTCTACAAAATGCTCATTGTGTCTCCTGCTTCTGGTGAGAAGGCAACTACTCTTGAGATAAAGCTCAAGATGAATGTCCAGTATGAAGGTAGCAAGCAATCAGCGGTCTTGGCCATCATGAAGGGTAAGAAGAGAATCAAAAATGTTATAGCAAGTCATAGATGGTTCCAGTGCTCTGAAAGTCATTATTATCGTCATAATGTGAAGGCCAGTAGTAAGGCAGCAAAGATTGATCCTGAGGACACCAAAGTGTTTAAGGAAGAGCTGTGTCTTAGTTCATTTTCTGTTACTTAGAATATCTGAAACTGGATAATCAAGTTTCACCATGAGTTTTGGAGGAGAAAAACATTTAAACCATAGCAAGCCACGTAAGATAATTGTGAATGAGAAATATTTGCCAGAACAAATATTTAATGTTAATGAAATGAACTTGTTCTGGAAACATGTGTTGAGCATACGTACATAAAATTAAAATTGATTTCTTACAGTTCTGGAGTCTGCAAAGTACAAGGTTGAGGGGCTGCTTCTGGTGAGGGCCTTTTGACTGGTGGAGACTCTCTAGTCCTGAGGTGGCCCAAGGCATTTCATAGCAAGTGGGCTGACCATGCCAGCTTTGTCTATCTTCCTCTTCTCACAAAGCCACAAATCCCACTCTCATATAACACATTCATCCATTAATTAATGAATAGATTAATCTGTTTATGAGGGCAGAGCCCTCATGACCCAATCACTTCTTAAAGATCCAACTCTCCATGTTGTCACATTAGGGATTAAGTTTCACCATGAGTTTTAGAGGAGAAAAGCATTTAAACCATAGCAAGTCTCATAAGATAATTGTGAATGAGAAATATTTGCCAGAACAAATATTTAATGTTAATGAAATGAACTTGTTCTGGAACCATGCGCTGAGCATACATACCTTCATCAAGAGTTCAAGACAATGCCAGGATTCAAGGCATTCCAAGAATGTGTAACTGCTTTTGGGTGGAAATGTTGCAGGCTTCAAATAAAATCTTTCCCAACCTTCCATATGGAGAATCCTAGCGAATTCAAGAATGTGAGCAATGTGCATTTCCCATTTATTATTGCCATAGCAAGAAAGCCTGGATGACACTGGCATTGTTTGAATAATGGTTTTTGGACTGTTTTATTCCACAGGCGAGAAAGTTGTAGGTAAAACAACATCTCATTCACAAATTTTCTGATCTTAAAGGATGCTCCGGGGTAGCCACAGTGTGTTGGTGACCCCACATCCTGATTTAGAGGATGTGTATTTGCCACCAAACAAAACCACACTCTTTCAACCAATGGACCAAGGGACAATAGCTGTGTTTACAGGTTACTATGTACACCAAGTGTTTGCCCAGGCTGTTGAAGTAACTGCATCTAGATGAATGCTCTGAAGTTTTGGAAAGGTTGTAACATCCTAAATGCTATCTGGAAGATTGCTATATCATGGGAAGAAGCTACCCAGCAATGCATGAATGGCATTTGGAAGAAAGCTTTGAAGACATATGGCTATACAGTCAAAGATTTAACAAAGATTCTGCAGTTGATGGAAAAGAGACAAGATATCAGTGCTTGGGAAACAGCTATAATTGGACATTGATGAAAAAGGTATTCATGAGCTGAAGAGCTTTCCAATGAGGAGCTGATGGAACTGGAGGAAAAAAGAAGTAAAGAAGTTGCAGAAGAGGAAGAAGTTATGTCCAAGGCACCAAGAAGGTTCACAAAGTGTTTGCCACAATCAGCAGTGGTATCTGAGAAGAAATGGGTGTCAATTGCAAGGGATTTGCAAAAGCAGATCCAGGATACTCTTGCTTGATGTAGGGACATATATAATAAAATGAAGAAACAAACTGTGTAGTCAAAACGTACTATCTTCCTGTAGAACACTATGCCTGCTAAGTGATTAACAAGTGTTGATGCTCCAGTGTCTTTTATATGCTGAGCATCCCTAATCTGAAAATCTGAAATTTGAAATGCTCCACCAACCAAAACTTGTTACCACAAGTAGAAATTCCATACCTGACCTCATTTAATAATCCCACAAAATTACTTAAAATATTGTATAAAATCATCCTCGAGCTACATGTGTAAGATGTATATAAAACATAAATAAATTTTGTGTTTGGACTTGGGTCCTGTCCCCAAAATATCTCATTATGTACATGTACATTTTCCAAAACTGTAAAAAATCAGAAATTAGACACATACCTGGTCCCAAGAATTTAGATAAGGGATACCCAACCTGTACCAGCTATTCTCAAGTCTCTTCATTGATCACCCTGTAACTATAACATCCCCGTCATCCAGCAATTACTTTTATTTTATTTTACTTTTTTTTTTTTTGAGTTAGGGACTCACTCTGTCACCCAGCTGGAGTGCAGTGGCATGATCACAGCTTATCAAAACTTTGGCTTCCAGTGCTCAGAAGATCCTTCTGTCTCAGTCTCCCAAATAGCTGGGACTATACATGTGTGCCACTACACCCTGTTCATTTTTTGACTTTTTATAGAGTTGAGGTCTTGCTGTTGCCCAGGCTAGTCTTGAACTCCTGGGCTCAAGCAATCCTTCCACCTCAGTCCCCCAGAGTGCTGGGATTAAAGGCATGAATCACTACACGTGCTGGGCAAGTACTTTTAGTTCAATGCTTCAAACATTCTTCAGGCCCAGGATCTTTTGGCTGAATACATTAGTGGTGAGTATCCATGTTCTATTTTTCACTTTTAGCACATCACTCAAAAAATTACATTACATATTCAGCACTTTATTATAAGATAGGCTAGATGATTTTGCCAACTGTAGGCTAATATAAGTGTTTTGAGCATATTTAAGATAGATGGACTAGTTATGATGTTCAGTAGATTAAGTATATTAAATGCATTTTTGACATGATATTTTCCATTTATGATGGATTCATGGAGGTGAAATCTCATTATAAATTGAAAATCATCTGTATTAGAATACGACTGAGGCCTGCCCTATTTCCCCTTATTTTTAATTTAGTGGAACTATATTGATTTCAAAAGCTTTGCACTTATGCATATTGAAATGCCTCTAATTGAAAGAGAACTCTATCTGCCTTGTTTGAGTAAATGTATGATAATGTGCTGGCTAAGGTTTTTGGTTTGTCAAACATGACAAAAATTACTTACAATGTCTGGTGATATGAAAGAAATACTTTAAAAGATTAAGATTTTTTTTGTTTGTTTTGTAACTGAGTTTTTATTTTTTACTTTTTATAATTAAGATTAAGTTTTTAAGTCTGAAGAGTCTTTATTTTTGGGTGCAGGAATTGAGATCATTTTTTTCTTTTATTTACTTGAGGTTTTCCATAGTGTTTAGATACATTAAAAAGGCACACATCATTTCCCAGCATAGGAAAATTGGGCACTGAGCATATCAGTTTAATGAAAGTTTGTTAGCTAATTTTTTTGTGTTTACATATACTTCCTGAATACATTTATTTAGGTTTTCATTTGGTGTCATCTCATTTTCATTAAAAGCATGTAGTCATTCTAGCTTGATGGAAATTATTCCTAAAATTAAACATATTGGTTTACTTCCATAATAATAATGTGAAATATCAAACACTTACTAGATTCTAGACTTTGTGTATGTTACATGGTTTACTCGGATATCATCATTCAAGACTTCAACAGCTTTACATGATAGGAATAAGGATGATCATCTCTGCTTTGCAGGTGAAGAAACTGAGGAGTGGTTCAAATTATTTAATACAAGAAGCTGCGCTCTTTTCTACTATGCTAACCTTATTTTAAGTAAAATTAAATAGTATGTAAATAACATAGGAAATTAAGTTTTTATGATGAAAAAATTTCAAGAATTAAGGAATTATATAGTGAACCCTCACGCACCCATCACTTGACGTCAACAATCAGCAACAAACCCATGGCCAGTCTTGCTTTCTCTGTGTTGTCTACTTTCTGTTCCATCTCTATTATAAAGCAAGTCTCAGATGTCACAGTATTAAAGGGAATTTTAAAATAGAAAAGGTACAATTATCTGAATAAGAATTAGGATCTCATGTTGTACTTTAGAATTTTTAAAAACATGTTCATACACATCATCTTGTTGAATTCTAAGAAGAATCTTTGAATTGCTCATCTCTATTCTCATGATAGAGATGGAAAACTGTTGTTTTGAGAGACGTTGTCATTTTTCACCTAATTATAAAACAAATAATGACAGAGTTGGAAGTGAAACTTAGGTCATCTGATTTTCCGTTTTAGTTTCTTCCCCACACACCACCGCAACTTTGCAGATTGGTGATTAAGAATGAACTTAAGCCACAGCACTATGCAATTTGTGATGGAGCGGGACTTTAAAACGACTCATCCTGCTATAACCTAATCTTCCATTCTTTCAGGAAGTCACCATCCTTAGGTCAATAAATATGCATAGTCCTATGTTAGGAAATTAGACTGTCAAAACCTTGTTGGAAATTATTCTTAATATGAAGAAGGCATTGAGTTTGGATTAGGTTAATATGAAATTAGTACACTCTCTGTTCCAGTTACCTTGATTCACTTCTTAGTGCTACAGATAGAATTGGTCCTGTTGGCTGGGAATGGTGGTTACACCTGTAGTCACAGCACTTTGGGACACCAAGGCAGGAGGATCACTTTAACCCAGGAGTTTGTGACCAGCCTGGGCAATATAGTGAGACCTCATCTCTACACAAAAATGAAAAAATTAACCTGTCTTGGTGGCATGTGTCTGTAGTCCCAGCTACTTAGGAAGCTGAAGTGGAAGGGTCACTTGAGTCTAGGAATTTGAGGCTGTGGTGAGCTGTGATTGTGCCACTGCACTCCAGACTGGACGACAGTGTGAGATTCTTATTTTTTTTGAGTCGGAGTCTCACTCTGTCGCCCAGACTGGAGTGCAGTGGCCGCTCCCAGCCACCACAGCCTCGACCTGCTTGGCTCTGGCGATCCTTCCGCCTCAACCTTCCAAGTAGCTGGAACTACAGGTGCGCGCTACCATGCCTGGCTAATTTTTTGATCTATTGTAGAGATGAGGTCTTGCCAATTTCCCAGGGCAGGTCTTGAATCCGCGGGTTCAGGCAATCCACTCACCTCAGCCTCCCAAAGCACAGGATTACAGGCTGAGTCACCGAGCCTGGCTTCAGTGTGAGATTCTTAATAAAAAAAAATAAGAAAATAAATAAAAATGAAAAGAATTGATCCTGTGGCTCATTTCCTGAATGCTATATTTATACATTTGCTTTTGTGTTTAAATTTTCTATGTGGTGAATCAAGCAGATTCTGTCCTCAAGAAACTTAAAATCTTGATTTGGAAGGCCGAGGCAGGAGGATTACTTGAGGCAAGGTGTTTGAGACCTGCCTAGGTAACATAGTGAGATGAAAATACAAAAGATGAAAATAAAACAATAAATGAAATAAAGAAATTTAAAACCTAATGATAGGAATAAAATATGTTCATCAATATCCCTAACTCAAATAAAATGGTACATGCCAACATCATGTATAGATAAGAAGTTCAGAAGATAATCCAATTATCCACCATTTATGAATAACTTCCCTGTTAGGCAATTTTTTGAACTCCTAAGTGTATTGTTTATTTTAATGCTTCAACATTCACCTTATGAGGGGGACCCAAAAAAACTGGATTGTGGGGGCTCCCCCAAAACCAGAATCTATTCTTGCATGTTTAAACTTTAATCAGCTTCAAAGTACGCCTTGTTTGATGCAATATACCTATTGAGATGCTTTTTCCACTACTCAAAACAGTTTTTGAACTAATCAATTTTGATGCCTTTTAATGCTTCTGCCATTTTTTGTTTCATCTCTTCTACTCTGGCAAAATGTTTTCCTTTGAGAACTTTTTTCATCCAGGGAACCAATAAAGTCACTCAGGAAGAGATGGGGTGAATACAGAGGGTGAGGCACATGGTTTTTGGTCAAAAACTGCTGAACACTCAGCACAGTGTGGGCAGGTACACTTGTAAATCATTCATCATGAAATAGGCAAACGTGTTGAAAGGATCGCCCAAAAAAATTCACTGAAGCCGAATACAGCCTCTCACAACAACATTAGTTGGTACACTGATGCCGATGAGTTCTTAGAACACTTGCCTAGCCAGGGAAGCCTGTACTACAAGGGGCCCACCCTCAAAATAATAATTCTTGGGGTTGTTTTTTTTTTGGTCCCTCAGCTATTCCTGATGAAGTTGAGGCTCAGGTAGGAGGTGGCACTTGGTAGTTTAATTTGCCCATAAGGAGGATGGGTTTGTCCATCTGGTAAAATGAACATCTTGAAGAATTAGCTATGGACAAACACTGAAAGAGCCAGGGTTTCAGAAGCAGAGAAAAATTCCAGTTCATGGGTCAGGGAATAGTGAATGGAAAGGTCGAAAGAATATTCATGGTCTAGACTTTGTAATGATAAAGAAAGACATTGAGAGGATATATATTGTAATGTGTATTTTGAGTGAGGAAAATACATCAGAGGCAAATACGCAGACTCAAGTGAGGTCTCTATGAAGTGTCTGCTTATCTGTGAAATGTCAGTGGATCCTCTGAGAGTTGTGTTTGGAGGGAGCATGACCTTAGAATGTACAAAACTCTCTGATTTGTGTTTGCTTTTACTCATTTATTTATTGAGTGCATTTTATTTTCTTTTCACCCATAGTTAGTTGTCTTTTTCATTCTAGACAGTCTGTGGTCAGGTCTCTACTGTAAGCAATTTCCTGGCAACTGAGCTTTAGTTTATTTTAAACTTCACTTCCTTGGAAAGCCTTGCAAACCTACTATATAATTATACTACCTACGGAGAATAAGCCTTCCTTTTTTTCTGTTTTGTTTTATTTTATTTTTGTTTTTGTTTTTGTTTTTGTTGGAATCTTACTATTGCCTAGCCTGGAGTGCAGTGGCATGATCATGGCTCACTATATATCCTTGACCTCCTGGGTTCAGGTGATCCTTCTGCCTAAACCTCCTGAGTATGGAGCTATAGGTGTGCACCACCATGTCCTGCTAATTTTTTGATTTTTGTAGAGATGAGGTCTTTATATGTTGCCCAGGCTGGTCTCGAACTCCTGGGCTCAGGCAATTCTCTTGCCTCAGCCTTCCAGAGTGCTGGGATTACAAGCATGAACTAACCTACAAAGAATAATTTGATAGTAAGGTAAACCAACAAAGACATTTTTTATTTCATATTGTTTAACCAGCTCTTCCATTTGGTAGTGGCACATGCAATTGTTTTTATTATTATTCAGGTTTCTTTCTTTTAACATTAAATTTGATTGGTAAGTTTTCTAACTTAAAGATTGATAGAATTTAGGGCAGTGAAACTATTCTGTGTGATACTGTCAGGATGGATACATGTCATTATATAATTTCAAAACTCAGAATAAACAACATCAGGTGTAAACTGTAACATCAGCAATGGACTCTGGGTGATAAGGGCATGTCTAAAGGTTCATCTATTAGAATAAATGTACTACTCTGGTGGGGGGTATGATAGAGGGAGGCCATGTATGGTGAGAAGGCAGAGGGTATATGGGAACTCTCTGTACTTCCTGCTCCATTTTGCTGTAAACCCAAAATTGCTCTAAAAAATAAAGTCTTCTTTCTTTTTTTTTCTTTTTGAGACAGGGTCTCACTCTGTCTCCCAGGCTGGAGTGTAGTGGCATGATCATGGCTCACCCCAGCCTCTACCTCCTGGCTCAGACAATCCTTCTGCCTCAGCCTCCTAAGTAGCTGGGACTACAGGTGCCTGCCACCACACTCAGCTAATTTTTTTTGATTATTTCATAGAGATGATGTCTTGCTATGTTGCTCAGGCTGGTCTTGATCTCCTGGGCTCAAGTAATCTTCTTACCTTGGTCTCAAAATGTGCTGGGATTACTGGCGCAAGCCACCGCGCCTGGCCACAGACTCTTCTTTCTTGATATAAGGTAAAGAAAAAAAAATCTAGTAAAAACATTAGTGGAAGTAGAGAAGGGACAAAAGCCTGAGTCCTTCTGTCTAGGTAATCTCATGTGAGAGTTCAGAGGTTGAGAGTGCGTCTGAGGACGGCAGTGAACTTCTCTGCTTTCAACTGCACCAAGGAGAGGCAGGAAGTTTCTTGGAAATAGTCCATCCTCTTGTGGTTTAAGAAGAGCCAGCCAATCAGAACACAACCATGGAAAGATCTTAGAATCAGAAAAAAGTTACAGAATTCTAGAAGCATATCATTCACTGACCTGTACCGTCCTGTATGGTGCAGGCTGAGCCTCTCTGTCTCTCCCTCGTTTTCCACAAAGCCTTTTCGTGGCTGTGTTCTCTTACGAATATATTACAAAGAAAACATGCATATTAATCTTTCACATCTGGGGATAGTTCTCCACACTGCTGCCAAGTCTCCCTTTCTCTCTCTCAATTTTTTATTATAAAATTGAGGCAGAGCCGGGCTCGGTGGCTCAGCCTGTAATCCCGTGCCTTTGGGAGGCTGAGGTGAGTGGATTGCCCGAGCCAGCGGGTTTGAGACCCGCCTGGGCAGGCAAGACCTCATCTCTACAATAAAATCAAAAAATTAGCTGGGCGTGGTAGCGCGACCCTGTAATTCCGGCTACTCGGAAGGCTGAGGCGGAAGGATCGCTGGAGCCCGGCAGGTCGAGGCTGCAGTGGCCGGGAGCGGCCACTGCACTCCAGTCTGGGCAACAGGGTGAGACTCCAACTCAAAAAAAAAAAAAAAAATTGAGGCAGTAAGGTGGCATATATGTGTCTGTTTTGCTTTCAGAGGCCTGTTTGACTTAAGTACTTTCTACTATCACTTATTCTTCCATCTAAAAACTCATTTGCTTTGAGGTTGCTTTTTTATTCTTACTGTTTTTACTGAGTATGTTTTTTTAAAATGAGGACTTGCTCTGTTGCCCAGGTTGGAGTGTAGTGGCACATTCATAGCTTACTGTAACCTTGAACTTTTGGGCTCAAGAAGTCCTCCCACCACCATCTCCCAAGTAGCTGGGACTACAGGCATGTGCTGTCACACACAGTTAATTTCTTTTTAAGTTTTTTTGTAGAGACAGGAGTCTTGCTATATGGCCCAGGCTGGTCTTGGATTCCTGGCTTCAAGCAGGCCTCCTGTCTCAGCCTCCCAAAGTGCTGAGATTACAGGTGTGAGTCACTGGGCCCAGCCCTTCACTAAACATTCTTTGGATCTTAGTATTATGAGTATGAAAAAAGTTAGGAAAAAGAACAGCAGCAGCATTATATTGCAACTTGGAGTCAAGTTTCTTTGATATTTCTATAGGACAGATTTCATACTCCCCTGATTTTGTATACATTTATTGACCACAGACACATTTACACTTGTTTAGGGGCCTGACTTGGGCTAATAATTTTACTTCCTGTAAAGCAGGGATCCCCAGTCCTGAGAACCAGTATCTTTGGTCCATGGTCAGTTAGGAACCAGGGGACACAGCAGGCAGTGAGCTCCAGGTGAGCTGAGCTCTGCCTGTCAGATCAGCCTGCGGGGCATTCGTTTCTCATAGGAGTGTGACCCCCTAATGTGAACTACGTATGCCAGGGATCTAGGTTGCACGCTCCTTTTGAGAATCTGATGCCTGATGACCCTGCCTCCCCATCTGTGGTAAAATTGTCTACAAGAAACCGATCCCTGATGCCAAAACAGTTGCTGTAAAGAACTATTTGACTTGTCTAGTTGCCATGTGCTTACAGAAAGAGACTAATCGAGCCAGGAAATGAGGATCCCCAGTCGATCATTTTGTGACTTCCTTGTGGTGCAAAGTGAAATCAATCAAGTCCTCCTTGCATAATTCTTATCATAAACTTGGAATCACCCATATCAGTCTTATTGAAGAGAAGGGAAGAACACTGGTAGGCATTTGTTTGAAGGGGACAAAATAGATATCTTGGATTCAAGCAGTTATATTTTCAGCAGAAATAGCAATACTTACTTGCTTTCTTTTCTTAAAAAAAAAACCACAAAAAAAGCCCTGAAGTTTCTTTTCTACATAATCTTTTATCATGAAATTTACTGTCTCTTGAGAGAAAATATAGCTTCAGAAATTTTTCTTACATTTCGATCTGCCAACCACAGAGAAATTTAGTGAATGCTTAAGAAACAAGGCATTTCTAATATCCATGAATTCTTTTTACTTTTAGTGTAATATTTCGATTCCCCCACCCAGAATTATAAAATATCTATGATCTTATATGTCTGAAGATCTTGCCTCTTTTTTTATGTTGCATAGGTGTGTGATTTCTAGCTGGTGCTCTCTCAATTCATTTGCTAACATTTTGTTCAAAATGAACACCCTGGAATTACTTGACACAACAAAAATACTACATATTTCTTGACTGTTCAAATGATTAATGTTGTTCTCTAAAATGATTGTTTATAATTTAATTTTTCTTAGTCATATTTTTAAGTAAGAAAATAAAGCTATGTGTTCACAAGATAATATTTAACCAAATTTCTCAGAAATTAGAGGTGTTTCCTATGAATGCTTACTATATATACTATCAAGTAAATATACAGCTGGTTCACTCAGCTATTTGCATTGGTAACATACGATATCCTTAACCATCTGTAGCATAGGTACCAACCAGACAGAACAGGATATAGACGTTAGTGCTAGAGAAGATTGCTGGATCATCAGGAGGCGCTCCAGGAAGAGGGGCTGGGGTAGCTGGAGAGGGGTGGGACTGAGAAGCTCAGAAAGCTATGGAATGGATGGGTGTGGTGGTTCATGTCTAGCACCAGCTACTCGGGAGACTGAGGTGGAAGGATGACCTGAACCTGGGTTGCCAAGGCACTGCAGTCCAGCCTGAAGACTCCAACTCAAAAAAAAAAAAAAAAAAAAAAAGGCAGAAAGCAAGCTGTGCTATGGTCCAATATTGTAGCAATCATGTGGTGATACTACAAAGACCCAGTCACCTATTAGTTCTGTTGTTTAAAGAACGGTGCCCAGGAAACCAAGAGTCTAGATTCCATCTTGATGTAGAATCATTGACAGCTATAGACATTTATAATACATAATAATAAAATAACATGACAATGCAAAAAGGCCCCCACAGACTTTGGAGTCAGAAAGTTCGCATTTGGATCCTTTATTATATAATAGCTGTGTGATCCTGGGAAAATTTCTTGTGCTCTATAAATAGCAGTTTCCTTTTCTTTAAAGGAGGTTAGCCATGCCCTCCTGGGGTTGCTGGGTGGTTACAGGTAGTACAGGTAAACCACTCAGCATCAGACCTGATCTGTAGGAAGTGTGCAGTTACTGAGAGTGGCTACCATCGTTCCTTTCATTTCTATGACCTCAATGTCTTGGGTTGTTCTTTTCCTTCTTAAAAAACCTTTTCTTGGGCTCTTTGTCTTCTGCCTTAAATGTTGGGATTTCCTTCCTCAACTGTCTTGCTCTTTCTCTCTCTATTGTCTCCAGCAGTCTCATCCACAATTATGACTTCTGCCATAACTTTATTTATTAGTACTGTTATTTTGCCCCACACCTGCCTCCTCTGCTATAACTTTAGCAATGACTTACTAATCTGAATCACTATTGAGGCATTTCTCTCGAGCTCCAAATGCAAGTTCCTACTAGTGTTCTCTGCTTGACTATCCTACAGGCAGCCACGAGTCCATATGTCTGGAACTGAACTCATAATCTTCTCTATCACCAGACTCTTCTCCTGCTTTGTCTACCTTGGTTGAAGGTAACACCATTCACTTACATTCTTAAGCCAGGAACCTTGGCATCACCTTTGAACATCTACTACCAGTTTTATACCCGCATTTGTCATTAATTCCTGTCAATTTTGCCTCTATTTTTTCATCCATATGGTCATATTTCACATTCCAATTCTTTCTGTGCTATTAACTTGCCTTTCTTGCAGGATCAATCCTCTCTAGATTATCTTATAAAAAAACAAATGAGTGATTTTTAATTTTTGATGTTAGTTTCTTTTAACATTTTTGTTAGCCAAAAATGGCTTTTCATTGTAAAAAGTTCAGAAAATACAGATAAACAAAAATAGGAAATAAAAACTACTTGTAACCCACCAACCAGATAAAATAACTGCTAAACATTCGTTAGGCATTCTTTTAGACTATTTAAAACATATTAATAATATAATGCTGTGTAAGGTTGAACGCTAGTAGTTTTTTAACCCTGATGAGGTGAGATTGAAAATAAACGATCTAAGATTTATAGTCTGATTTGCTCTGGGCTATTGATGGTACATACATTGCACTGATGAATTAAAGTCAGACCATTGGCTGGCGACTGGTTATTGGTTGATTTTGTTTTAAGGATCATCTGGTCAAATCATGCACATCTATTGGGGCTATGATTTCTCCTGAATGATATAGATATACCTATTGTCAGTCATCCTAGGGAGTGCTCTGTCCTTGGAGGTGAAACTTGGAAGGCAAGTTGGGTGCGGTAGAAGGCTTTTCTCTTTCCAATGCCTGAAGTGCCTTTAGTCTAAACTCTAAGGATGGAAATCCCAGGAGCATTTCCACTGAAGTAAGAGATGCATTCAGTGAAGTAAGATATAGGAAGGAAGCTGGGAGCAAATCAGCCTTATTAGGGATCAAGAATATACCTGGGCATGAGCAGTAGAAATTCTGAGTTATTCTGCATTTAGTGCTTCCTTCCCAGTGTTCCCAAAACTACAAGAAGACTCAGTGGAAGTATCAATCTACTTCCTGCTGAACAATGGGAAAGTAAGGGAAGGGGTCTGCTTGATACTTGAGAAAAAATTAAATGACTAAGCAATGCAACTAGAACAGAGTCAAGATAACCAATAAGTAAATGTAGTTGTAATATATTCAGTATCTGGTCAGTAACTTAAATTCAATTGTAATACACATAGCAGACAATTGCCCTTTTTTCTAACATAGCAGACAATTGACATCGTTTCAACATCTGTGGTGCTTCATTTACTTGTATCCTATAATTCTATGTGCAACAATAACTTACCTGAATGACCTTTAAGAGGTAAAGTTTTCTTGAGGTGTTTATTTTTTTTATCTATATAATAACCCTTTGAAAAGACAAGCCTTCAGAAACAATGGGTGGCCATGTATGTCTGTTTTATTTCATTGTTCTGAAGCTCTTTATTGTTGACTGTCATGCACAGGTTTTGTGGAGCAGTGGGCATTTCTGTGGTTAGTGCCCCACACAATATTTCTGTATTGCCTTCAGTGATGATGTTGCTTTGGCTCACAAGACTTACTGTCTTGTGAAAGAACTTGCAGCTCTCCAAGTTAACTCTATCTTGTTAATGCTTTCTTGTTCTCATAGTAGAAAATAGATCTGAGATGTCCTGTGTCTCAAAAGGCATTCTGTATACCAATTATTTTACCTTAGTATCTTTGAAGATGGCAATAAACATAGTATATTTAAGTCGCTAAGTTTTTCTCTGCATTTCCTGGCTTCTGAAACGACACTGGTTGTTTGTACTGCATGCTGCTTCAATAATGAGGAGGAAATGTTTCAAAGTAACTAAAACCAATATAGTCATCCTATTCTTATAGTTAGTTTGTAAAAAATGGTTGTGTAACAGATTCAAGTAAGAGTCTATTATGTAAGTTACCTTTTGGTTCTCAAAATACTCTTTTCACAGAATATAAACAGGTAGCTTTTCCATCATTTTCTCAATATTTTGCCTTCATAGATATGAAATGGGGATATATTTAGTTTACATAATATCAAGATTATGAAAAATCATAAAATCAGTAGGGCGTAATGGCATAATACCTAGCTACTTGGGAAGCTGAGACTGGAGGGTCACTTGAGCCCAGGAATTAGAGGCTGGGGTGAGTCATGATTGTGCCACTGCACTCTCGCCTGGGTGACAGAGTAAGATCTTGTCTCTCAAAATAATGATAATGATAATAATAATAATAATAATATTAATAATAATATAAATTATGTATGAACTTTTTATAGTGGAATAATATACACCAAGATAATTTCTATTTTATAAATTGTTTTGTACTGAGTGAATTAAGTTATTCCTACTCATCTACACTAATACTTAAATATTTGCTTTCTCTTAAGGTCCAAGATAGTAAGTTGTTTACATTACTGGGTCTCCAAATTTAGTGTACATCCAAATTGCCTGGAAGATGCTGGGTCTACCCTGAGTTTTTAACTCTGTAGATCTTGGGAGGAGTTAAGAATCTGCCTTTATAACGCATTCTTAGGTTATGCTGATGATTCTGGCCTGGGGACTCCACTTTGCTCTTTAAAAAAAAAATTTTTCATAAAGATAGGATCCCACTATATTGCCCAGGCTGGTTTTGTACTCCTGGGCTCAAGTGATCCTCACACCTCAGTATTCCAAAGTACTGAGGTTATAGGCGCGAGCTACTGCACCCAGTAAGGAACCCTATTTTGAGAACCACAGGTTTAGCGTTCAGAGGGATGCTCTTCATAGAGTTTGCCTGGATACCGCACAGTTTCTATGGCTAATAGATAGAGACAGGGGATCCCTCATGGACTCTCCTATCCTAAATCCTTAGGTCTTCTATCCCCATTTAATTTCATGACCTTTTGGAATCAAGATGGGGAGAGGGCTGATGCCATTAGACCCAAATCAGCTACTGGAAAGTACAGGCAGGAGTGAAAGAGTTTGTTAGTCTAGTTTTGTACAAGCCGAACTGGAAGTTCAGGTTGAGCTATGCTGAAGGCACATAGAAATCATGAACCAACACTCAGAAGCAAGAACAGGCCTGCAGAGAGAAGGGAAACTAATAACTTGTTGACTATCTGTGATAGATGTCTTCATCAACTCATTTCATGTAATCCATACCAGTCTCTGAGGGTAGGTAATAGTATTCTCATTTTTACAGATGTGGAAGGAAACAGATTCAGAGGGTTAGGTTACCTGTTCAAGGACATTCCCAAATTGCAATGCTCTGGGCCCCAAATCAAATCCCAGTTAGTCTTTTTCTAAACTTTCTATTCCATCTGTGAATGAGAGAGTTTGTGAAGGGAAGGTAGGTGGAGTATCAGACTTCAAAGGGATCAGGTGTGAGGAAGACTCAGAAAAGGTCACTAGATTTGCTATCTGAAAGCAAACCTTTCGTATTTTTGTTGGAAGTGTAACTTCCCCAGCTGCAGAGGGCAAGGACAGAGAGACAATAAATGAAAACTCACCTGTGAAAAGATTGACTTTAAAAAAAAAAAGGAAGAGAATACTACCTTGAGGATTAAAGTCTTTCCTAATATAGGCACCCATGCAAATTGGTGGGTTGTTTATTCAGACACGGTCCATTAAAATGTTGCTCTGAGGTTTTGTAGTACATCAAAAAGGTGTCTCTTGATATTCTTCTCCCACCCCTGCCTCTGTTGGAACTCTTACAAACAAGCAGGGCATTCCAGTCTTGGCAAGCATGGTTAATTATGTAACTGGGTGAGGTGTGCATTGCCTCTTACGTAAGAACCAGTTCTTCTATCATTTATCAAGTTGGATTGGGCTACTTCTCTTTTGCTCATGTGCATGTGATTCATGGGAGGAAGGTGCTGGAAAAGCATGACTTAACTGACTTTCAGTTTTAGTTTGAGCTGAGGAGCTAAGGAGCTCAAGTTCTTAACATGTTTAACACTGAGAAAATGAACTCTATTATATGTAAGTGTTTGAAGTGTTTAGAGAGTCATTAAAAATAAATGAAATATCAAGTTATTGATTCCTATGGGTCAGTCCATTCATATAAAAGGTAGGGTAAAAATATTATTCCATTTCTGCTATAAACTTATTATTTTATCTTTTGATTTTGGGAGTCACTGTAGTGTTAACTTATACATGACTATCTTTTTTTTTTTTCTTCAGCATGACCAAAAAGATTCTTCATTGATTTATTATTGAATTCCCAAATATTTAACAGGTAGGGCCAAGAGAATAAATAACACATTACATCTGAATCTAGTGTGATTCAAATTCTTTTTAGACTCATTAGGATATTACAAAGATACTAATCAGAATCTAAGGGAAAATGATATGTTGGCATCACACGATTTCTCTGAATTGAAATACATTGTCATGATTAATGGACTTTTATTTTGTCTGAAGCATACACTAGCTAAGTTTTCAAAACTACTAGGAATTCTCCCTGAGGACAAGTATGTAAAGTATATGTGAAGCCATGATTTTCTTATTCTTCATCTTTATTTATTTATTATAGTTAGAAAAAAATTAGAGACGAGGTCTTGCTGGGCTGCCCAGGCTAGTCTTCCTGGCTTCAAGTGATCCTCGGCCTCCCCAAGTGCTGGGATTACAGGCAGGAGCCTCCGTGCCCAGCCTCTTTTTCTTCATCAGTATGAGGACTCAAGAGTAGAGGCACACTAAAACTTCTCCCAAAGTCAATCCTTGTGCATAGGTGAAATTTAACTATTCATACAAGATTAGAGGATCATCAGCAGCTTCTAAAATTTTTATCACTTACAAACCAAAAAGTGGCACCATCCTTTTCCCTCTAAGTCTCCTTAAAGAAATCCCAAATGTTATAATATTGCTTTGGGTTACACACCAAATAGATAAACTATCCCCCAGGACCACCTGCACCTACTACTAACATATTATATATACATATATATAAAATGTTATCATAATCTCTGTGGTCTCAGCTTCCTTATCTCTAAATGGGGATAATAGCAGTACCAACATTATAGAATTGCTATGAAGAATAAATATTAATCCTTGTAAAGCTCTAGAACAATGCCTGCCATAAAGTAAGTGACTGATTAAAGTAATATATGTATTAAATTGAAGGGAAAAGAGAATAAGCCATTTTTCACAAGTTGTCAGCAAAGAGTGACAGAAAAATGGAGAGGATTCAAACCAGGGAAGATGATCATTCAGAGTCAGATATGGTAACATGGGTATGGAGGCACACTGTGATTGAGATGAATCCTGTTTGCTTAGGAGGGCACTTCCTGTGAAGATGGTGTCTCCCATGTGTGGTCAGGGGAAGGCTGGGGCAAGCCTCTGAATTCCCTTTATGGGAGCTGCACGTTTGTCTTCAGACTGTTCTCTTCCCTGAGCTCAGGCCCCAGCTTGGGTAGCCATTGAAGGATGCCACGTAGTTCCACTCAAGACTCAGGGTCCATCTAGAAGTAAAAGGGACTCAACTTCTTTTCCATGCTCTCGATTCTCATCTCTGCGTGGGAAAAATACATGTTTACCTCTTTAAGTATGTGTGGACAGATACTTTTCTTAACCTACCTCTCTAATCAAAGAATTACAATGACTCCTCCAAATGTACATTTAGAAATGTTGCCATGGTCACTGCTTCCAGTTTGGGCATCTGTCATTTGGCTGTTGCAGCACGCAGGTGAGATGCTTCTAACAGTCACACTATACCGTGTCTGGGCCAACATGGGCTGGGGGGGGGCGGTGAAAAGCCTGGAAGAGCCTGTTACTGTTATCAGTGTTCTTGCTGATTGCTTTATGATTTTATTTTAATTGGGCAAGTCACATGGCCTCCCAGGGATTTCATTCTCTCCTTTGTAAAATGGGAGTGCTGGGTAAGTCCCTAGAGCTCCTTCAAGTTCTGATGTCATTTGACTAGTGTAACTCCAGTCACAAAGAAGTTGACTGACTCTATGATTGCCAACGAATTTCTCGTATACTCATCACAAAACGGAAATGGAAACCATTTCTACTCAATAGTAATCTTAAGTAGATTGGCTCTAGTGACCCAAAGTCACCAATATAGTTGAATTACCCTGGGCTCCAACCCCCCTAGTCTGACCTCTACCCTCCCCACTTGAATTGAAGCAGGATTTGCTGCAACTTACTTTCTGAAGGCTTCTGAAATTCAAACCAGTTCATGAGAAAAATTTCTGGACTCTTAAAACTTCATGTAGAAAAGGGAGAAGGGGTGGAGAACCCCCAAATCAGCTATTGGGTACAATGTGTACAAGGATGGGGGTGGTGGGTACTCTTAAAGCCCAGACCAAACTATTTGCATCCCCCAAAGGTATTGGGGAAAACAAAGCAAAACAAAAACTTTATGGATGTGAAGCATTTTTAATTTTAATCTAACAGGATCAGTCTGACCAGGAGGAGACGGTTTAAGTATTGTTTAGGACTCTTCTGTCATTAACAATAGCTGATGTAATAACCATCCGAAAATATGTTGAATAGGGTCATTTTCCAGACATGATCATGATAACATTTTCTAGGCATCTGGCCACATTGCTTCGTGAAGTTTAGTAGAAAATTGCTTAGCAATTGTAGAGAGATGCATGCAAAGAAAATTATTAATATGAAACTATGAGGTTGCTGTGAAATTGCAAAATTTTTTAAAAGTGTGTTTTAGGAATTACAAAATGACCAGCAAGAAAAGCGAATGTTGACTCCATTAGTGACTGGAGAAACTCCAGGGCAAGTATAAATGAGCACATGGATATTATGTCAGACACTGGTGGCATTTGCTGCCTGTGTATTTCTCACAATCAGCTATTTCAGTGTCTGGATATTCTGCATTTGCAGAACATTAGCTTATCATGTTGGAATCAAAGATTTTATAAAGTACTTTGCAAATGTTTTGTGGATAAAAACTCTCTAATACTCTTTGTCTTGCCCAAAGTATCCAACTTCATTATATTCATCATATAGATTCAGTTGTTTGAAATGCTTTTTTTTAAAATTTTTTCTCATTAATCAGTATTTTTTATTATGGTTTTGTGGGGTACAGTTAAGGGTTAGGTGTACAATTACGTTTCATTCAGGCACCCTGCTGATAAGAGGTGTTTTCCCATCCCCCGACAGATATTTGCTACTGTTAATCCCATCCCCCTCCTCCCCATAGTTTCCCAGTACCGTCAGTCATTTTCTTATAGTATTGCATTGGATGTTCAAGGTCATTATATGAGTGAGAACATGTGATATTCGGATCTTTGATTCTGTGAGAGGTCACTCAGTATTATAGACTCTAGTTCCATCCAGGTTGCAGCGAAATTCATGATTTTGTTCTTTTTTATGGCTGCGTAGTATTCCATCATGTATATGTACCACGTTTTTTTAATTCAGTCCTCTTTTGATGGGCAGCACGGTTGTTTCCAGGTTCTTGCTATTGTGAACAATGCTGCGATAAACATACGTGTGCAGGTATCTTTTTTATAGAGTGATTTGTGTTCTTCAGGGTATATTCCCAGTAGGGGGATTGCAGGGTCATATGGAAGGTCAATTTTTAGAGCTTTTAGGAATCGCCACACTGCTTTCCACAGAGGTTGCACTAGTTTACACTCCCACCAACAGTGTAGAAGTGTTCCCTTTTCACCACACCCTCTCCAGCAGCTGTTATTTTTTGAGTTGTTGATAATTGCCATTCTGACTGGAGTTAGGTGGTATCTCAGTGTGGTTTTGATTTGCATCTCCCTGATGATTAGTGAGGTTGAGCATTTCTTCATGTGTTTGTTGGCTGCTCGAATGTCTTCTTTTATGAAGTGTCTGTTCATATCTTTTGCCCATTTTATAATGGGGTTGTTTGTTTTCTTCTTTTCAGTACGTTTCAGTTCCTTGTAGATCCAGGATGTTAAGCCTTTGTCAAACCTAGAGTTGGCAAATACTTTTTCCCAGTCTGTAGGCTGTCTCCCTGCTCTCTTGATGGTTTCTTTGGTTTTGCAGAAGCTTGTCAGTTTAATGAGGTCCCATTTGTCTATCTTCTCTCTTAAGTCTTGTGGGTTTTGGGTTTTGTACAGGAATTGGATGCCAGTTCCGATTTTCATGAGAGTATTTCCTTCCTTTTCTAAGGTTCTTATGGTTTGAGGTTTTACATCTAGGTCTCTGATCCATTTGGAGTTAACCTTTGTGCATGGGGATAGATAGGGATCCTGTTTCAATCTTCTGCATGTGGTCAGCCAATTTTCCCAGCACCATTTACTGAATAGGTTCTCCTCTCCCCATCTGGTAGGTGGTGGGGGCTTTGTCGAAGATGAGTTGGTTGAGAAATTGAGGTTTTGCTTCTGGAATCTCAATTCTGTTCCATTGATCTATATGCCTGTTCCTGTACCAATACCAAGCTGTTTTGATGATTGTAGCTTTATAGTAAAGTTTGAAATCTGGTATTGTGATACCACCTGCTTTGTTTTTTTTGCTGAGGATTGTTCTGGCTATTCTTGGACGTTTGTGTTTCCATATGAATTCCTGTGTTGTTTTTTCTAGGTCTGAGAAGAATGTTGTTGGTAATTTAATGGGTATTGCATTGAATTTGTAGATTGCCTTAGGTAAGATGGACATCTTCACAATGTTGATTCTTCCGATCCATGAGCATGGGATATTTTTCCACTTGTTCGTGTCAGCTTTGATTTCTTTGAGTAGTGTTTTGTAATTTTCATTGTAAAGGTCTTTCACGTCTCTGGTTAGGAAGATGCCAAGGTATTTCATTTTTTTTGTGGCTATTGTGAATGGAACTGTGTTTTTTATTTGGGTTTCTGTTTGTTTATTATTGGTGTAGAGAAATGCAATTGTCTTTTGTACATTTATTTTGTATCCTGAGACTTTGCCAAAGGCTTTTATCAATGTAAGGAGGCCTTTGACAGATTCTCTTGGGTTTTCAAGGTACACAATCATATCATCTGCATAGAGAGATAACTTGACTTCCTCTTTTTCCTATTTGAATACCTCTGATTGCCTCCTCTTCTCTGATTGCTTTAGCCAGGACTTCCAATACTATGTTGAACAGGAGGGGAGAGAGTGGGCATCCTTGTCTAGTTCCAGTTTTCAGGGGAATTGGTTCCAATTTTTGTCCATTTAGGAGTATGCTGGCTGTGGGTTTCTCGTAGATGGCTTTTACTATTTTGAGGTATGTTCCCCATATGCCTAGATGTTCAAGGATTTTTATCAAGAAGGGGTGCTGGATTTTATCAAAAGCTTTTTCTGCATCTAGTGATATGATCATGTGGTTTTTGTTTTGACATCTGTTGATGTATTTAATTACATTTATGGTTTTACGAATGTTGAACCAGCCTTGCATGCCAGGAATGAAGCCTACTTGGTCATGGTGGATGATTTTTGAGATGTATTGCTGAATCCGGTTTGCTAGGATCTTGTTGAGAATTTTAGCATCTATGTTCATCAAAGATATTGGCCTGTAGTTCTCTTTCTTTGTTGGATCTTTACCTGGCTTGGGTATCAATGTGATGTTGGCTTCGTAAAATGA
>NW_007251072.1:0-3767 GCF_000164805.1 Carlito syrichta
GCTCAGGGCTGTCCTTCCATGATGTTCTCAGTCCACTCATTGCCCCCTCCTCCCTTGAGCCCGGAGCTGGATTTTGCCCTGACGCCTCCCGGGCACCTGCAGATGGTCTGAAAGTGTCGCGTGGAAATCTTCTGTCCATTCCAACCCCTGCTGCCCCACCTGCGCCTCCCAGGACGGTCAGACTTCCCATCTCAGGAGGGTCCCCAGTTGATTTCCTCTAGGGAAAGGACACTCCGAATGAAGGGAGACTCCTGCCGTGTGGGTCTGGGAGGAGGGCTCCCTACCTTCCCGGTGTGCCTGGTCTTCTCAGGTGGGGGGTCGGTGGGGTCAGGGTGGAGGAAGGGCAGGGCCAGGAGGAAGAGGACGAAGGCGCACGTGAGGGTGAGGATGAGCTCCGTCACCAAGGAAGGGGGGCTGGGGCCCAGAGCCGTGGCCCTGAGGCTCTGCAGACCTGCCAGAAGACTCCTCATGTCAATCACACAGTGGCCCTCACGCCACTGAGCCCTGGGCAGCCCCTCTGGGACTCATGACCAGGGCCCCGGCCGCCATCACAAGCCTGGGGCCTGCCCATCACAAAGGCCTCCTGAGGGCGGGGAGGTGGGGCAAGAGGCTGGTCCTGGCCCTCCCCACCAGCCAGTGCCCAGAGCCCTCCGCCCACCGGCACTCCACAGCCCGTCTTCCCTGTCCACCCGCTGCACCCGTGGGACACACCTCAGCCCGTCCCGTTCCTTCCCGGCTCTCCTTGCTGCTTCTGTCCTTGGACGTCTTGGCCTGAGCCCTCCGGTCTCGCAGCCTTGGAGAGTCGGAAGTGCTCTCCGGAATGCTGATTGCTTGCCAGGAATTCTGACCTGAAGCTGCTCTGTCCCCAGCAGTATCTCCTTGACCAGTTTCCTACTTTTATCACCCTAGAAGCTGAGCTTATATTCTGTGTATTTATGTGGTGAATTTGACTCAGACTTGGTACAGTTTATTCTAATCTTTGCTAACTTCATGCGAACACTCACTCTGATGACTTGTTATTTAAAATTCACAAAGCTGCACTTTGGGAGGCTGAGGTGCGAGGATTGTCTGAGCCTGAGGGTTCGAGACCAGCCTGGGCAACTTGGCGAGACCTCATCTCTACAATAAATCAAAAAATTAGCTGGGCCTGGTGGCGCGTGCCTGTATTTCCTGCTACTTGGAAGGCTGAGGGGGAAGGATCGCCTGAGCCCTCAAGTGGAGGGTGTGGTGGCCGGGAGCGTGCCACTGCACTCCAGCCTGGGTGACAGAGTGAGACTCCAACTCAAATAAACTCAACTGAAATAAAATAAAATTCGCAAACCTAAACAGGGATGAGAAAAATAATCAAACCTCCACATGTTATTTTGATTTTGGAAACATCATTCTGAGACGCTGCCCAAAGAATCATGACCCTTGCGGTGACACAAAGACACACACCTGATACTCGAATTCATTCTTTTCCAATCCAAGGACGGAGCATTTCCCGCTTTTCTTGAAGTTGCTCCTATGAGGTCTTGACCTCATCTCTTCTTCCGCTGCCCCAAGCACAGTCCCTCCTCTCGGGGTTCTGGAACATGTGTGGCCCCGCCCCCATGAGCCAGGAATGGCTCGGGAGGGCTGACATCTTGCTCCTTAGGGTGCAGACGGGACTGGGCAGCCCACGCCTGGCTGGAGTCTGGTCTCCAGCAGCCTCTTCTGATATCTCGCATGTCTTCTCCCCTCATTCTTTTTCTCAGTGTGGGCCTTGCCTTTCACCCCCTGCCCTCTGCAGACCTGCAGCCTGGAGTCCGGCCTGTGCCTTACAGAGCGGGGGCTTGGAGTCCTGTAGGAAATCCCCTCATGGCTGCTTTGGACATCCCTTTGGCAACAAGAACTCAGGACTGAAGACTGCACTTTTTATCCCCTGTGGAGACTTTTTTTTTTTTTTTCGAGTTGGAGTCTCACTCTGTCACCCAGACTGGAGTACAGTGGCCCCTTCCGGCCACTGCAGCCTCGACCTGCTGGGCCCCGGCGATCCTTTCGCCTCAGCCTTCCAAGTAGCTGGAACTACAGGCGCGCACTATCACGCCAGGCTGATTTTTGATTTTATTGTAGAGATGAGGTCTCGCCAAGTTGCTCAGGCGGGTCTCGAACCCGCGTGCTCAGGCAATCCACTCACCTTGGCCTCCCAAAGCGCGGGATTACAGGTTGAGCCACCGAGCCTGGCTTTTTTTTTTTGCATCTTGATCTCATTCTGTCTTCCTGCTGCAGTACGCAGTGACACTATCCCAGTTCACCCCAGCCACAGCCTCCTGGGCTCAGGCTATCCTTCTGCTTCAGCTGCCCAAGTAACTGGGACTGCAGGTGTGCACCCACTTCCTATAATGTTTTATTTTTTGTAGCGATGAGGTCCTGTTGTTTTACCCAAGCTGGTCTCGATTTCCTGAACTCAGACAATTCTCTCACCTCGGCCTTCCAAAGTGCTGGCACTACCTGCATGAGCCACCACACCTGGTCTTTCCAATACTGTGAGTTCTACAAAACGAATTTGGAAAATGTTCACTGTGGACATGAAGACTGCTGGTATCAAATGGTGAGAGGGGCTTGTAGCTCTTTTTCTTTCTAATTGCCGTCAGTTAGTCTGAGGGAGCTTCATATCTTCTTTAGACGTCATTCAATGCCACTGCTCTGGCAGGGCAACTCTGGAACTCTACAAATCCTGTCACTTGCGAGCACTGAGGTTGCTCCTGCCTCAGCCATGCCATTAACTCCATTCATATTAATTTTTGTTACAATTTTACCAAGGAGGTGACTCTGGGTCCTTGAGCTCACATGGTGTTTGAAGACTGGGCATTTGGCTTCATGGATTGTCCCAGCCCGAGGTGGCTGCCATCCTGAGTGACTGCAGCTGGAAGGCCCCTGATCCACCCCACCTGCTCCCTTTCTCCTTGACTCTTTCTGTCTCTGCTCTCCAGGACCGATGCCTACCGTGGTTCAACTGTTCTTCCAAACGTCCCAAACTGCCAGCAGGACTCCTCGAGGGCAGCGTAAATGGACCCAGGGACCAGGACAGTGTTGGCAGGGTGATTTGGCTGCGGCTAGGGTTCTGCACTTTGGCTTCACGGCTGGCTGAGACTTTCTTATTTTGTTTTATTTTTTGGAATTGGAGTCTCACTTTGTTGCCCAGGTTGCACACTCACGGCCACCGCAGCCTCAACCTAGTGGGCTCAGGCAATCCTTCAGCCTCAGCCTTCCAAGTAGCAGGAACTACAGGTATGCGCCATCGTGCCCGAGTAATTTTTGGATTTTTTGTGAGATGAGGTTTTGTCAAGTTGTCCAGGCTGGTCTCAAACCCGTGGGCTCAGGCAGTTCTCTCACCTCGGCCTCCCAAAGTGCTGGAATTATAGGCTTGAGCCATTGTGCCCGACCCGGTGAAGACTTTCAGGACCAGAGACAGCGCCCCGGGCCTCCCCTGTGTCCAGGGAACTGGGACTTGAGGATTTGAGGAGAGCTGTCCCTGTGGGGATAGACTGGGAAAGTGCCCAAGGCTGGGAGCCCTCACGTGTTCACATCCAGGGGACGCTTGAGGATGCAGGTGAGCTGCAGGGATGAGAGGCGAGAGTTCAAATCCTGATGCTGCCACTTGCTGTCTGGAACCTTCTGATGGGTTAAAAAATGAAAATGAGCTGGGCTCGGTGGCTCAGCCTGTAATCCCGTACCTTTGGGAGACTGAGGTGAGTGGATTGCCTGAGCCCGTGGGTTTGAGACCCGCCTGGGCAACTTGGCGA
>NW_007251072.1:3787-7178 GCF_000164805.1 Carlito syrichta
AGTCTGGGTGACAGAGTGAGACTCCAGCTCCAAAAAAAAAAAGAAAGAAAGAAAATGACTTAACTGGAAATGTTAATAAGCCAAGATCATTTACACCATCAACAGTGACCTTGAAGCTCTGTTCTTGTCCCAATCTGTGTTTTTATATTATTCAGAGGGGGTCTCTTGGGGTACCTGATATTTGGGGTTCCCCTTTTTTGGTATTCTGTTTACCAATCGTGTGCTGCTTATTTCCATGGAATCTTCTTGTTTCCTTGCTTTGTTTTTGAGACAGGATCTCACTATGTTGATCAGGCAGCAATGTAGTGGCTATTCACAGGTCAATCATGGCACACTGTAATCTCAAACTCCTGGGCTCAAGCAATTCTCCCACCTCAGTCTCCTACCAAGTAGCTGGGACTCCAGACTTTGCCCGCATGCCTCTGCCATACTCTATGAAATCTTTTTGTGACTGGGTGTGGTGGCTCAAGTCTGTAATTCCAGCACTTTGGCAGGCCAAGGTGAGGGCATTGCCTGAACCCACAGGTTTGAGAACAGCCGGGGCAACATGGTGAAACCTCGTCCCTACAATAAATAAAAAAAAGTAGCCGGGTATGATAACGTGCACCTGTAGTTCCATCTACTTGGAAGGCTGAGGCAGAAGGATTGCCTGAGCCCTGCAGATTGGGGTTGTGGTGGCTGTGAGCACGCCACTGTGCTCCAGCCAGGGCAATAGAGTGAGATTCTGACTTAAAAAAAAAAGAAGAAATATTTTTGTTTTGTTGGTGGTGTAATTTTGTGTGTTGAATTGGAGTCTCAGTCTTTGTTCAGGCTGGAGTGCAGTGGCACAATCACGGCTCACTGCAGCCTTGACCTCCTGGGCTCAAGCAATCCTCCCACCTCAGGCTCCCAAGTAGCTAGGGTTGCACAGGGCTTGTTCTGCTCCTTGAGCTGGGCTCTCACTATATTGCCTCAGCCAGACTGCAGTGGCCACGCACAGGTGTGATCACGGCCCACTACATCCTTGAACTTCTGGGCTCAAGTGATTGATCTTCCTGCCTCAACTTCCTTCTGAGTACCAAGGACTACAGTCGTGCACCCCGATGCCAGGCCTATTTCTATGAAATCTGAATGACCCTAGGAGAGATCATTTGCCTTCTAACTGTGTGACTGAGGGTATCATTGACAAGGAACAAACTGCACATGGTTCAAGTGTGAAACCATCTGGACAACGAGGTCGGGAACTTCCCCATCCCCCATGAGTCCTCGAGCCGTTTTGTCATCCTTCCTGTCTCCTCTGACCTCCCCTGTCAACCTCCGATCTGCCTTCTGTCACTGTTGGTTAGTACACTTTGCATAACTATTCCATATATTTAAAATAACATTTTATGTATTAGGTCCTTGCTAAATGCCAGGTTCTGGATGCATTGCAGCTCTTGTCTCATTTTATTCTCAAGCAACTGGAACTCCCCATTTTACAGAAAAAGAAGGTGAGGTACAGACTGGGCGCCGTGACTCACACCTGTAACCCCGACACTTTGGGAGGTTGAGGTGGGAGGATCGCTTGAGTCTAGAAGTTTGAGACCAGCTTGGGCAATATAGCAAGATCTAACTTCAACACCAACAATAAAATCAAGAAATTAGCTGGGTGTGGTGGTGTACATCTATAGTCCCAGCCACTCAGGAGACTGAGATGGGAGGATCACCTAGGCCAGCAGGTCTAGGCTGTGGTGAGCTGGGATTGTGACGCTGCACTCCAGTCTCAGTAGCAGGGTGAGGCCCTGTCACTTCGAAACAAAACAAAAACAAAGAAACAGGCAATCATAGCAGGGAAAGGAAATTTGTTCCCTGGAGGACCACACCACCTGAGGTCCAGTCCAGGGCTGGGGAAGGAGGCTCATGGTTTGTGTCCAGAGGGACTTCCAGCTTCGAGGAAAATAACTCGCTGGGGTGGGTTAAGCCGACACAATGAGCTTGATCTTCAGCCCAGGGGAACCTCATGGTCCCCAAGAACAGGATTGGGGGACCCAGGAAGGCCTGGAGGCGGGACCAGAGTGCCCACCCCCCTTTCCCTCCCTTATCACCTCCTCCAGGAAGCTGAGCGACCTCACTTGGCGGTGAGTGTGGGGTCCACGCAAAAAGGCCACTCCCAGTCTCTCTCTCTCTCTCTCTCTCTCTCTCTCTGGCTTGCTCACTCTCATTCTTTCTCGTTCTCTCTCTCTCTGTCTCTCTCTCTCACACACACAATCCCGACACCCATGTCCCCGGTAATTATCTGATTATCCCAACTGGGGCCAGGGGCCCTGGTGATTCAATCACATGTGGCCTGAGCCAGAGACATCATCCCACAGGGAGTGGACACGGCTGCCCCACTCTCAAAAGGCAAAGCGACGCTAACATCTGTCCATGCCACAGGTGCCGGCTTCTGTGGTCCTCACGCCCCTTCTTCCATGAGTGCAAGCGACAGTGAGGTGACCCCTCCATGGAGACATCGTCATGCTCAGAACGACCAGAGTCAGCCAGCTTACCTCCCAGTGTCCTCAGAACAAAGTTTCCACGCCCGCCAGGAGATTGTCACTCCGCAGAATAACCCTGCTCAGTCCTGGCTGTGACACCAAAGATTGTTCATACACTCATTCCACCACTATTCTTTGAGTACCTGTCAGTGTGTCAGGTACTGTGTAGGGGAGAGCAGGACTAGCCAGTGACCTCCTCTTACGGGGATGTGGCACAGAAGGAACAAAGGAGCGAACACATTACTGTGGTCATTTCATATGCTAGCGAATGCTATTAGAACAAGCAAGCAAACAAACAAAACAGAGTGCAGCCTGAACTTGGTGGCTTACATCTATATTCTCAGTGCTTTGGGAGGCCAAGGCAGGAGAGTCACCTAGGGCCAAGAGTTGTACACCAACCTGAGCAACATAGCAAGGCCCCATCTATAAAAAATTATAAAATTAGCCGGGCACGGTGGTATGTGCCTGTAGGTCCAGCTAATCAAGAGGCTGAGGTAGGAGGAATGCCTGAGCCCAGGAGGTCGAGGCTATGGTGAGCTGTGGTGGGCCACTGCACTCCAGCATAGGTGACACAGTGAGATCCCATCTAAAAAAAAACACTCTAAGGAATCGGTAAACAAACCATTGTGTAGTCCTACTATGGAATATTACACAGCAGGTAAAATGAATGCACTTAACCTATGAATATCAATGTCTATGACTCTCAGAATCAGAGACAAGAAGAAACAAAAGTATCCAGAGGATATTTGCAATACCCCATTATTTCTTATGAAAATGCACTGTAAGCAGGGCTCAGTGGCTCAGCCTGTAATCCCATGCCTTTGGGAGGCTGAGGAGAGTGGATTGCCTGAGCCCATGGGTTCGAGACCGGCCTGGGCAACTTGGCGAGACCTCAT
>NW_007251072.1:7207-8393 GCF_000164805.1 Carlito syrichta
GCAGGTCGAGGCTGCGGTGGCCGGGAGCGGCCACTGCACTCCAGTCTGGGCGACAGAGTGAGACTCCAACTCTAAAAACAACAACAACAACAAAAAAGAAAATGCACTGCATGCCACCCATTTTTATGGACACATAAAGTAAAAACAAGGGTCAGGTGTGATGGTTCACGCCTGTAATCCCAGCTCTTTGGGAGGCCAAGGCGAGAGGATGATTTGTGCCCAAGAGTTCGAGACCAGCCTAGGCAATTTTAAAAGAATTAGCCACGTGTGGTGGCACATGCCTGCCGTCCCAGCTACTCAGGAGGCTGAGTCTGGAGGATTACTTGAGCCCAGGAGGTCGATGCAGTGTGAGCTATGACCCAGTCACTGCACTCTAGCCTAGAAGGTAGAGTGAGATCCAGACTCAAAATAAATCAACAAAATAAAGTAAAAACAAAACACAGCCAGGCTTGGTGGCTCGGCCCGTCATCCCAGCATTTTGGGAGGCCAAGACGAGTGGGTTGCCTGAGCCTGTGGGTTTGAGACCAGCCAGGGCAACTTGGTGAGACTTTATCTCTACAATAAGGCAAAAATTAGCCAGGCAGTTTGCACGTGCCTGTAGTTCCAGCTGCTTGGAAGACTGAGGCAGAAGGATCATTTGAGTCCAACAGGCCGATCCTGGGGTGGCCGTGAGCGTGCCACTGCACTCCGGCCTGGGCAAGGGAGTGAGACACCAACTCAAAAATAAAATAAAATAAAATAAAAACACAAGGTAAGTGAAAGGACATAACCGTCCTTCAAATTAAGCGGGGAGAGAACTTGAGAGTCAGGAGGCCAAGGCGATGGGGCTGGAGTTTCTGACCTGTTAGGAAGGTGAGCTCTCAGGCAAATGTAGCCAGTGGGACACCCCTTGGATCTGGGCGTCGAGAACACAGGTGTGTGTTGTTTCCTCCGTCCTTGATGAAGCCCGTTAGAATTCATCCAAAGACCGGGCTCCGTGGCTCAGCCTGTCATCTCGTGCCTTTGGGAGGCTGAGGTGAGTGGATTGCCCGAGCCTGCGGGTTCGAGACCCGCCTAGGCAACTGGGCAAGACCTTATCTCTACAATAAATTAAAAATTAGCTGGGCGTGGTAGCGCGCGCCTGTAGTTCCGGCTACTTGGAAGGCTGTGGCAGAAGGATCGCCGGAGCCCAGCAGGTCGAGGCTGC
>NW_007251073.1:0-1100 GCF_000164805.1 Carlito syrichta
TGACCAGAGGACAGCTTGGGCCCACCCCGTGCCCCCACTGGGTCAGGTCTCCCCCTCTGCTGGAGACCCCAGGGGCCAGCTGAAAGAGAAGTCCCTCCTCCCCAATACCCACCTCCAGGGCCATGGAAAATCCTAGAACAGGCATTTCCATCTCTGGACCTGGGAGCTGGGTCATTCTCGATGTGGGGGGCCTGTCCTGTGGATGGTAAGGTGTTTTGAGTGTCCCCGGCCTGTGCCCAGCAAATGACATCAGTCCTCCTTACCCCACTGGGACGGCCAAACATGTCTCCGGACATTGACAAGTCCCCTGGGGATTCAAAGGGCCTGGGTGAGAAGCCCTGTTCCGGAGTAAGGGACACACACCAGTTTCCCCCGAAACATTCTTGTCTGGAAAACGAGCAACATTGTCGACCTGCACACAACACCACAAGCAAATCACCCCAAGCCATGGCCCCTGGGCAGAAACCCAAGGGAGCCAGTCACCCCAAGGCGCAGTGCCTTGGTGGGTGAAGGACCCAGCAGCCGAGGACCTCGCAGGTGACATCTGGTAGGGCAGGGTCTCTGGTATCAGGTCCCCAGCAGGTAAAGTCCCTAGTAGCTGAGGTCCCCAGCAGGTGAGGTTCCTGGCATCAATGAGGTCAGCAAGTAAAGTCTCAGGTAAGGGAAGTCTCCGGCAACCAAGGACCCTGGCAGGTGAGGTTCCAGGCAGATGAGGCCCAAGGTAGGTAAGGCCTCAGGTAGGTGTGTCCCCAGGTAGTTGGGTCCCCGGGTAAGTGGATCCCTGGGTAGGTGTGTCCCCAGGTAAGTGAGGCCCCAGGCAGTTGAGATCCCAGGTATTTCTGATCCCAGACAGGCAACCTGCAGCCCAGTGCCAGCTGCCCCTCAGGTGAACCAGGCTTCTATGCTGCGCACCGTCTGGTACCTGGACTCCTGCTGCAGTTTCCAGCAGGCCTTGCAGAAAGCCAGGTTCCAGCTGAAGGACCGAGGCCGCAGCCTCTCCCGCCAGCGGAAGTAGCTCAGGTAGCGCTCGGGGTCCCTGCCCAGCTCCTGCAGGTACCTGGCCAGGTCCTGGGGGCTCTGGAAGTCGTCCACGTGGATGA
>NW_007251073.1:1120-5609 GCF_000164805.1 Carlito syrichta
CCTCCAATTTGACACCGCCCAAGCCACCAGCTCCGTCTTGGCCGAGAGGTTGAGCGGGGCGTGGGCGGGGCGGCCCGACCAGGGTTCGAGCCAGCCGTAGGGCATGAAGACGTCCGAGTCGCTGCGGTAGGACATGGTGAGATTGAAGAGCCCGTCCATGGCTCGCAGTTGCCGGGAGTTCAAGGGCGGCTCCATGTTGTACCAGACCCAGCGCTGCCCGGGTGGCCTGGGGGAGGGCGGGAGCTGGGACCTGGGGTTGAACATGACGTCCCAGTGATGGACAATGACCGCGTCCGCCTGTCGGTACACCTTGCGGTTGGCCGTGATGTCGCAGTCGGCCAGGCCGGGCACCAACTCGGAGCAGGGGGACAGAGTCAGGGGGATGTGGAAGGGCCATGTCCACAGCAGGATCTGCAGGGGGCGGCGGGTGAGGGTCGCCGGGGTGGTCTGGGGAGGGAGTTCCGGGGACCGGCTGGGAGCTGCCTGGGCAGATTCCACGGCACTGGGCCCCAGTGGCAGGAAACCAGTGAGATCGCCTCGAGACACGCGCACGTAGGAGAAAAAACACACCGACAGAAGGAGCTGCAGGAGCAACACGACCAGACACGGACGCCAGGGACACAGTCGCTTGGCCGGGCCAGGTGGCTCCATGGGTCCGGGTGGCTGGAAGGAGAGGAGCAGGGCGTCAGGGTCACGGATGACGGTCACCCACTCACCCCACTTTGGGCATGATTCCCATTTCCCAGATGAGAAAACAGACCAAGCGCCTCACGGCAAAAATCAGCAGAAAGGCCGGGCGTCTGTGATCCCCGCGCTTTGGGAGGCCAAGGTGAGAGGACTGCCTGAGCCCACAGGTTTGAGAACAGCCCTGGCGACTTGTCGAGACCTCGTCTCTGCCATAAATCAAAAAATTAGCCGGGCGTGGTGGTGCGCACCTGTAGTTCCGGCTACTTGGAAGGTTGAGGCGGGAAGATCGCCTGAGCCCAGCAGGTGGAGACTGCGGTGACCGTGATGGTAGTGCCACTGCACTCCAGCTTGGGTGACAGAGTGAGACTCTAACTCGAAACCAACAGCAACAACAAAAAGCAAAACAAACAAAAAAAACCAGCAGAGCTGGAATTTGAACAAAGGCGGCCTGGCCACAGCGTCCACTTCCTCCTCTTCACAAGCCCTTTCCCAGACTCTTTCCTAGTCTGGGGAGGAGACAGAGCCGGTCATAAATACTCCCAGTGCCCCTGAGTCAAGGCTTGAATCCACGACTCTGCCATAGAAGGGTACTACGAGATTGGGTTCTGAAGGTAACGTAAGAGCTCACCAGATCGACTAGGAGGTGGGGGAAAGGGTGTTCCTGAAGACAAAATGGCCAGTGCAAAACCCTAGAGGAAAGAGACCCCTGTTTTCAGGAAAGCAAAGTGCGTGCTTAGGGACGCCAGCTTGAACTTGATTTCATATTCACTTGGGGTTTCATTCAACGTGCGCTCAAAGTCAGCCTCTCTGGTTCCTCAGACACTCCCTCTCGGTCCGGGGGAGGGCCAGAGGCTGGGAGAGAGCCAGGGACGCACAGGTGGGAGAACAAGCAAGTGTGGGGACCCAGAGGGGGCAGTGGGCGTCCCTGGGGGGATCTGGGGGCTGGAGGGAGCCAGGGGAGACCCCAAGAAAATCTTCAGAGAGGCTGAGATGGTGTAAGAGAAGAAAGAGGGAAACCTGGGTCTTTTTTCTCGGTGGACGGGAGAAGGCTCAGAGGCTGGGGTGGAGGGTTTGAAATTTTAAATGTATTTATTTAGTGAGTTACTTTGGGTCAGGTCTCTCCCTCTCTTGCCCAGGTTGGTGTCCAGTGGCACAATCACAGCTCACCGCAGTCTTGACCTCTTGGACTCAAGGGATCCTCCTGCCTCAGCCTCCCAAGTAACTGGGACCCCTGGAGCGCACTACCATGCCCACTTAATTTTTTAATTTTTTATTAGAGAGGTGGTCTCACCATGTTGCCCAGGCCGGTCTTGAACTCTTGGGCTCAAGCAGTCTTCCCACCTCGGCCCCCCAAACTGCTGGGATCACAGGTGTCAGCCACCGTGCCCAGCAAATTTTAAATTTAAATTAAAAACTGGCCGGGCTCGGTGGCTCAGCCTGTCATCCCACGCCTTTGGGAGGCTGAGGTGAGTGGATTGCCTGAGCCCGCGGGTTCGAGACCCACCCGGGCAACTTGGCGAGACCTCATCTCCACAATAAATCAAAAAATCAGCCGGGCGTGGTAGCACGCGCCTGTAGTTCCAGCTACTTGGAAGGCTGAGGCGGAAGGATCGCCGGAGCCCAGAGGTCGAGGCTGCGGTGGCCGGGAGCGCAGTCTGGGTGACAGAGTGAGACTCCAACTCAAAAGAAAAGAAAAGAAAAGAATACCAGTAAGCAGGGCACAGTGGCTCACGCCTGTAATGCCAGCACTTAATTTTTTTTAACATTATCATACATTATATGGTCAAATCGTGTGACATGTAAATTATGTCTCACTGAAGATTTGATTTGATTTGATTTTTAGAGACAGGGTCTCACTCTGTCGTTCAGGCTGGAGTGCAGTGGCTCAGTCATAGCTCTCTGCAGCCTCGAACTCCTGAGTTCAAGTGATCCTCCTGCCTTGGCCTCCCAAAATGCTGGGATTACTGGCACGAGTCACCACACCTGGCCTCAATGAAGTTGTTTGAAAATAACATGTTGGGGCAGGCACTGTGGCTCACACCTGTAATCCCAGCACTTTGGGGGATCGAGGTGAGAGGATGGCTTGAGTTCAAGTCCAGCCAGGGCAATATAGTGAGACCCTGTGTCTCCAAAAATAAAAATAAAATTAGCTAGGTGGGGTGGTGCACACCTGTAGTTCCAGCTCTTCAGGAGGCTGAGGTGGAAGGATTGCCTGAGCCAGAGGTCACAGCTGTGGTGAGCTGTGAGCCTTCCATTGCACTCCAGCCTGGACAAGAGAGTGAGACCCCCGACTCAAAAAAAGAAATGACAGGTGGGTTGCCTGCTGTCTCTGCTGGGCAGGGTTGGTCTAAACCTTGCAGTGCACAATGCATCTCTGGCCACTGACCTTGTGAGATGTCCAGCTATGTACTCATACCAGGGTTCTGAAAAGACTCAAAGACAGAGCCTCAGGGGTGAGAAGCAGGTTGAACTTTGACCAGGGACAGCTCTGTGCTGTGAGTTCTCGAGCCTTGTGTGAAAAGTTATTATTATTATTATTTTTTTATTTGGAGTCTCACTCTGTCGCCCGGACTGGAGTGCTGTGGCCGCTCTCGGCCACCACAGCCTCGACCTGCTGGACTCCGGCGATCCTTCCACCTCAGCCTTCCAAGTAGCTGGAACTACAGGCGCGCGCTACCATGCCCGGCTAATTTTTTGATTTATTGTAGAGATGAGGTCTCACCAAGTTGCCCAGGTGGGTCTCGAACCCTTGGGCTCAGGCAATCCACTCACCTCAGTCTCCCAAGGTGTGGGATTACAGGCTGAGCCACCGAGCCCGGCTGAAAAGTTAATATGTATAAATGGAATTAGTATTAATATGGCATCACATGGACCTGGCTTACAGCAGTCTCTCCTAGGAGACACAGAAGTCCTTGACAGTGACCTTGAGAGTGTAGATTGGGAGAAACAGAGGATAGAGCAGGGAGACAGGGCTGAGATCTGAGATCCCTCCTAAGCGGAACTTAAAGATATTTTTTCTTTTCTTTTCTTTTTTGAGTCGGAGTCTCACTCTGTCGCCCAGGCTGGAGGGCAGTGGCACGCTCACGGCCACCACAGCCTCGACCTGCTGGGCTCCGGCGATCCTTCTGCCTCAGCCTTTCAAGTGGTTGGAACTAGAGGCTTGGGCCACCACGCCTGTTTAATTTTTTTATTTATTGGAGAGATGAGGTCTTGCCAAGTTGCCCAGGCTGGTCTCATTCCGTGGGCTCAGCCAATCCTCTCACCTCTGCCTCCTAAAATGCTGGGATTACAGGTGTCAGTTACCACACTTGGCAGGGATTTTTTTCTACAAAAAGATTGAAACATGCCCCAAAGGTCAGGAAACAAAAGACCAAAATTTACATCAAAAGACCTCTTTCTGCCCCAGCTTAGAGGGAGGCTGAGGCAGGAGGATCCCGTCAGGCCAGGAGATGGAGACTGTAGTGTAACTCCAGCCTAGGCAGTGAAGTAACACTCCATCTCTAAAATAAATGAATAACATTAAAGCATTTTTTTTTTTAAAGCCCAGTTATTTAAGAGAAGGAAGCTTAGGCCGGGCCCGGTGGCTCAGCCTGTCATCCCAGCATTTGGGAGGCTGAGGCGAGTGGATTGCCTGAGCCTGCAGATTCAAGACCAGCCCGGGTGACTTGGCGAGACCTCGTCTCTACAATAAATCAAAAACGAGCCAGGCGTGGTAGCTCACGTCTGTAGTTCCGGCTATTTGGAAGGCTGAGGCGGAAGGATGGCTGGAGCCCAGCAGGTCGAGGCTGTGGTGGCCGGGACT
>NW_007251073.1:5629-14253 GCF_000164805.1 Carlito syrichta
AGAGAGAGAGAGAGAGAGAGAGAGAGAGAGAGAGAGAGAGAAAAGGAAGCTTAAATAAAATACATTGTATTAAAATTATTGCAAAGAAAAAATTGAACAAGGGTTTGAAAAAAATTAAATAAAAATTTAAAAAGAGAGAGAGGGAGAAACAAAGCCCTCTTTTCCCACAGGGTGAGCCCTGGCCAGAGAGGGTCCCAAGACGGGACTCCCCCCGAGAGAGTCCCAGGCCAGGCAGGGGGAGGGGACATGGCCTCGGGGGAGAGGAGTTTCCACCCAGACCTTTGCCAGGGAGACAGACAAGTACCCGGTTCCTCCTGGTTGGGCAAACCCGCCAGGAGCTTCCCTACTCTCCCCCACCCGGTCTGTGTGACACCCAGAAAGATCCCTGCCTGTGACTAGGGGCTGCCGGCACAATTCCAGACCCTTCCGTGGCCGGTAGACCCGCCCCCCGCCGCGATGTGTCCTGTGCCAGCCAGGGAGACAGGATGAGGGCTGTGGAAGGAGGGGTGGGTTCACAAGCCCCTCCCGGGAGGAATGGCCCGCGTTCTGGTGGGGGGGGGCGTGAGAGAGCCCCGAGAGGCCTTACCTGGGGGGCAGAATGTGAGTGGGAGACACAGTTCTCTAGGAAGCTGACTGAATCATAGCAGGTTTCTTGGGCGTGGATGAGGCCAACTGGGTAGAAGGAACAAGGAAGTAGACCCTGCATGGTATACCTGCTGTCAGGTGATCTAGGGTGTCCAGTCCTGGAGCCTGGAAGCGAATTGTGGGGATCACCTTTGTACGAGATAGGGGACAGCTGGTGCCCAGGTCAGGCCTTGGCCTCAAGAATACATGGCTTTCTGTAATCCCAGCACTTTGGGAGGCTGGGGCGAGAGGATGGCCTGAGTTCAGAGGTCCAAGACCCGCCTGGGCAACCTGGTGAGACCTTGTCTCTACAAAAAATCAAAAAATAAGCCGGGCGTGGTGGTGCGCGCCTATAGTTCCAGCTACTTGGGAGGCTGAGGTGGGAGGCTCGCCTGAGCCCCGCAGGTCGAGGCTGCGGTGGCCGGGAGCGTGCCGCTGCACTCCAGTCTGGGCGACAGAGTGAGACTCCAATTCAGAGAAAACAAAAAACAAAAAACACAGGACTCTGAACACAAAGTTAAAACTTTGCTGAAACCACTGGGTCTTGAAGTGGGTTCCGCGGCAGGGGTCGGGGGAGGGTGCGCGCCGGGGGTCCCTTGGGAGGTGAGAAGGGGAAAGTGAGCAAAATGGCAACCTTCCCCCGTTCATGCCTGCCAGCTCCTACCCTCTCATTCAGTCAGCCAATCAACCACATTGCTTGTGCACCTACTGCATACCAGAGCCAGGGAGACTGCAGGGAACCACGGTGGGTGAGTCAGAAAGCAATATTTGCAGGATGGGTGGAGACCGTTCCTGGAGGTTCCTGGTCTCAAGAGATTCTATCCTCCGCCTCAGCCTCCCAAGTAGCTGGGACTAGAGGTGCCACCAAGCATGACTCATATTTTAAACTTTTTCTAGAGACAGGGACTCACTATGTTGCCCAGGCTGGTCTCGAATTCCTCCTGGTCTCAAGTGATCCTCCCGTCTCGGCCTCCCAAAGGACCAGGATGACAGGCGTGAGCCACCGTGCCTGATGTGGTCGTATGTTTTGAGATGTCTCTCAGGACAGACATGCTGGGGACAGGCTCTCGGGGACCCAGAAGAGGCAGGGAGGACAGAGAGGAGGAGGCAGCTGCTGCAGACATCCTAGCATTGGACAGCGGTCCTCTGCTCCAGGGGGGCGGTCAAGGCTCTGTTCCGTCTGGCCCGTCTGGTCCCTCTGGTCCCTTTGTGTGCGTCAGACCTCTCCCTCTCCTCGCCCAGTGGGCGGGCCACTGTTCCACCCAGGCGTCCGGCAAGCTTCCTGGAAGGCAGGAGGGCGGACGTGGAAGGCTGGAGTTGGAGACGATGGTCGTCAGGTCTGTCGATCCCACGCCAGGGGCCGAGGCCTCCCAGCCCAAGGTCTTCCTCCTGGTGGCACGACTCCCTGGTCTAGAATTCACTTCTGGGAGGCCAACCACGCTGCCCGCAGCTCCGCCGTCTGAGTGCCCAGCCAGTTCCGGGTCCACGGAGGCTCCAGGGTGCAGGGCGGGTCCGGGAGGCCGGGTCTCCCCTGGCCAGACGTTTGCAGAAGAGGCTGACCCGGATCTACCTGCCGCTGGCGCCTGGGCTGGTGGGGTTGGCTGTGACTTATTAAATCATAATTCATGGGGCCGTCGGTTCCGGTGTCACTGTGTCCTGGGCATAGGGCCAGGCCTTGATGGGGACACCATCACCCCTTCAAAGCCACCCGCTGGTGTGAACTGACACCCAAGGGGGGGTGCTCATTGCCCCGGATCACTTGGGACCTCAAAAGCGCCTAGTTGTGTCCGGTTGTTCAATCGGACTCTCTGCCTCCTGGTTAATTTCTAATCATCCTTCAGGGTTCGGGGAAGCCACCTCCTCCAGAGTGTCCACCCAGATTCCCGCCCTCCAGGCTAGATCGGGTCCTCCCTCCGGCTCCCACGGCTACCTGCTTTGTCCTGTCCCCCATCACAGATCAGGTCACACTGGGTCCCTTCCCCTGCCGGGCCGGCAGCCCCCTGGAGGCAGAAAAGCTAGAAGAACAAGAGAATAAGGAAGATGGAGGGAGGAGTCTGAGAGCGGGTGTCCAGTGGAGACCCCAAGGCTCTGCCCATTTTACAGGTGGGATCACGGTGTCACGGAGGGGGGCTAGACCACCAGCTGTCCTCAGTGGTGGCTCTTGGGACCTGAATGCCCACCCCTGACTGAGCCTAATCGCCCCCAAGTTCTGACTCTTGAGCCCCAAGTGCGGGGATGGACTTTGGCGACCGGCGTTCACGGGGGCGTCAGGGGTCCTGCTCGGTCTGGGCTCACTGCAAGTGTCCTCACCCCCCAGGGACTGGAGATGAGCCCCCGCTGCCTTCGACAGAGCCGGGCAGGAGACAGAGAGTCCGGTCAGGTCTACGCCCCACCAAGACCACCACGGCCACTGTTGTGCTCTGAGCTCCGGCCCTGGACCCTGTGTCAACCCCGGCAGCTCATGGCCCTGACTTGGCCCTCACCCTTTGCACTGGTTCCCTCCTCCCAGGAATCGGGGAGGGGTGGAGGTAGGGGGGTGGAGTTCGAATCCAGACCCCCTGGATCCGCCGGGGACCAGCCACCGGCTCCTGGGAGCTGGGAGATGAACTCCCAGCGAGTTGCTAGAGTCAGTGCTCATCCTGAATTTGCTGTGTGGCCTGAGGTAGTTCCTGACCCTCTCTGGGCCAGGCTCACCAGGCTGGTGCTGGGTGGGACCTTCCTATGAAAGGGCTGAGTCCAGAGCCCAGAGTGGGGGGCATGGAGATGTCCCTGTCAGGTTCAGGGCAAGCTGGGACCAGCCTGGGATGTGCGGTGAGGCTGTCTGCAACCTCTTGATGGAGAGGCTGCTGTCTTCAGACCCCCAGCGCCTCTCCCTGGGGCCTGGTGGGGGGACGGGGGGTGCGCAGATCGGGAAGAGGGAGAAGTGTCCAGGGGTGGGATCGGACCCAGGAGTCCCATGTGAGACTTGATGCATGTGGGGAGGTGACACGGGTCTGGGGATGGTCCCGGGTCTCCAAGGGGCACCCTGGGTCCCCCCATTTGGCCAGGCGCTGGGCTCTGCCCTTTTGGGACCCATAGAAGGTTCTCACCACCCTCCCCAGGAGATGCTTCCCGACAGGGAGGAGGGAAGGGGAAGGAGAGATGGAGACATTCACTCTGCCATCGGGTCACTCGGAGACCCTGATCACGGGGGCCCCGGGGTGCTGGGGACAGAGCACCTTGTCTCCGCATCCTCTGACAGCTGGGGACCAGCCCCGCCCCGCCAGCGAGGAAGCCCTGGCCTGGCCTCCGGGGGCCCTGGCTCCCAGCCAGGCGGGGGGGAGCAGGCCCAGGTGTGTGGTGTGGGTGGCAGGTGAGTGATGGGCCCAGCGGGGCTGGCTCAGGACCGGGGTCACCAGCGGGCTTGGCAGAGACACTCAGGCCTCCACACCCTCACCCACCCTACGCCTGTCCATCCTCCTGCCCGCCCCGGAGATGGCATCTCTGCACGTTCATGGTTCAGATGGGGAAACTGAGGCACAGAGAGCACCTGGGATCCGTCCTCACTCCCCCTCCGCCAGGTCCCCTTGATATTCTGCGGGGAGAATCCGTTTCCCCCAACCCCACAATGTTCCAGAATGTTCTGGAAGTCCTCATTCACCGTCAGTACCCACCTGCAGCCCCTACGCGGTGGAGCTGGACTTGAACCCGGACTCGCCGGGCCTCAGAGCGCCTGGCCCCAAGAGCAATGAGCACCGACATTGACCTCTGGCAGCGGCGTGCCCTTGGGGGAGTTACGCCGCTTCCTGGCCTCAGCTGTCCGGTCTGCAGAATGGGCCATCGCCGGCGTCTCCTTCGGGAGGCTGAGGCGACTGGCAGGTCAGGATTATCCTCCTTTGACCCTGGAGGGTCTTCGCATACCCTCTCTGCGGGCGGAATGGTGGGCAGGGGCTGGAACCCCACAGGCCTGAGCCCTGGCCCTCTCTGGGCCTCAATTTCCCCTCCTGTAATAGTTTTAAGAACCCAGCCTCTCCCTGTGTATCGTCGGACAGAGAGGAGGTGGGAGAGCCCCAGGTGACAGAAACCTGGCATCCCTGGCCTCCTCACCTGCCCGACACGGACACGTCGGGGTCTGCCCGCCCCTGGCACCCAGACCCAGCCGGGTTCAGGCAGCTTAAATTTCAGCCCGTGGTAGGGGCAGGGGCGGGGGCCAACACGCTTCATCTTCCAATTTCTGGAAATAAAGGCGGCGGGGCCGTCTATTGTCGAGTGGAAAAAAAGCCCATTGCAAAACTCTCCGTGCGAACAAACAATTGCACCTAGGTGCGTCGTCCCTGCCCAGCGAGAGAAAATTCCAGGGTCGACGCGGGGCTGAGGAACAAAGAGGCCTTTCTCTCATTCTGGAAGGTTCTGGGGAGAGGGCGTGCGGCTGTTTCAGACTCAGAAAAGCCCATGAAGGTGTTTTGCAAGCAAGAAAGTCTGGAGGGACCTGGAGAAAAAAGCACAGGTCCTCCCGGTCTGTTTTGGGGGAATGTTTCCTTGTTTTCTGACATCTGTCCCTCCACCAGCAGCACCCAGGAATGCCAGGGACCCGGGCACTGGGCCCCGCACTGCGGGAATTATACAGCAGTGTCGCGTTTAGAGGGTGTGCCAGGATGAGCACCCTCACCCCACCACCCTGTGCCCATTGGCATCCGCTGGAGAACAGCAATTTCCCCCTACCCAGACTCTTAGAATGTTCCGGAAGTCCTCATGCACACTTGGAATCCACCTGCAGCCTCTCAGGCCCCCGGCCCAGCTGCAGCTCTTGGTCCCGCCCCCTTCCGGAGGAGGGTGACAGTGCCAGGAATCTGACCTTGGAAGGAGGGTTATCGCCGGATGTGAGAATTTCAAGCCACGTGGCATCCATCCTCGGCTCGAAATCCTCCCACGGACCCTGCTGATCTCAGAGGCAAAACCTCGGGTCCTGCTATAGCTCTCCTGTGCCTCTGCCGCAGCCTCCTCACTGCTGCTACCCCAGGACCTTTGCACGTGTCTGAAGCCACCTTCTCGCTGATACCCTCAAATATCTCCTTCTCACATCACTTTATTTCAAATCATACCCCCTGCACCTCCTACTCTACCCCCCTTTTAATTTGCCTCTGTAGCAATTACTACCTTTTTTTTTTCGAGTTAGGGTCTGACTCTGTCACCCAGGCTGGAGTGCAGTGACATGATTACGGCTCACTGCAGCCCCGACCCCCTGAGCGCAATTGATTTTCCATCTCAACCTCCCAAGTTGCTGGGATTACAGGTGTGCATCACCACGCCTGCCTAATTTTTTGATTTTTTTTGGTAGAGATGAAGTCTCCCTTTGTTGCCCAGGCTGGTCTTGAACTCCTGGGCTCAAGTGATCCTCCCGCCTTGGCCTCCCAAAGTGTTGGATGACGGGCATGAGCCACCGTGCCCGGCATAGTTACTGCCATTTAATTTGACCATTCATTTGACATATTGGCATTTTTTTTTTTTTTTTTTTTTTTTTTTTGAGTTGGAGTCTCACTCTGTCACCCAGGCTGGAGTGCAGTGGCATGCTCATGGCCACCCCAGCGTTGACCAGCTGGGCTCCGGCGATCCTTCCACCTCAGCCTTCCAAGCAGCTGGAACTACAGGCGTACGACCACGCCTGGCTTATTTTTGATTTATTGTAGAGAGGAGGTCTCGCCAAGTTGCCCAGGCGGGTCTCGAACCCCTGGGCTCAGGCAATCATCCTCTCGCCTCAGCCTCTCGACGTGCAGGGCTGACAGGCTGAGCCACCGAGCCTGGCCTATTGGCAACATTTATGCCTGCCTCTCCCACCAGAATGTCAGCCCCGTGAGGAATCTTGGTCTGTTTTATTGCCTGCTGGATCTCGAGCACCTTGATTCATGCCCAGCACACAGTAGGGGCTCATTAAACACACCCTACATGAATGAACAAATGAAAGAACCAATAGTACTAAGCATGCTTGAAAATTATCCTGTTTGGCCGGATGAGGTGATTGGGATGTTGAGAGGATTGCTTGAGGCCAGGAGAGTAAGATCACCCTGGGCAACACAGTGAGACCCTCATCTCTCCAAAAAATTTTTAAAAAACTTAGCTGGAGCCGGGCTCGGTGGCTCAGCCTGTCATGCCATGCCTTTGGGAGGCTGAGGTGAGTGGATGGCCTGAGTCCGCGGGTTCGAGGCCCGCCTGGGCAGCGAGACCTTGTCTCTACAATAAATCAAAAAAGCAGCCGGGTGTGGTGGCGCGCGCCGGTAATTCTGGCTGCTGGGAAGGCCGAGGCGGAAGGATCGCTGGAGCCCAGGAGGTCGAGGCTGCAGTGAGCTAGGATCCAGCCGCCGCACTCCAGCCTGGGCCACAGAGCAAGACCCTGTCTCCAGAAAAACAGAAAAAGAAAAATGACATTCTCCTGCTTGTTTCCTGCCTTGTCAGCAACGTCCTCGCTGGGGATGGGGAGCCCTGCTGGGAAGGGCTGGGGTCCCCAGCACGGTCCTGGCTCCGCACACGGATGTGAATGAATGAATGACCCCGTCTGGACTCTCACTTGGAGAATCACAAACGAAGAAGACTCGTGCTCTGGGGCAGGAGAGACCCCTGGCTGCTCCTTGCCCGCCCCCACCCTGACTGTCCCCTCTTACGGGTGAGGCGGTCCTCGGCCCCGGGTGACATGGGGGAGGGGCTACACGGGGCCGGGGGATGGAGTGGGTGGCAGACAGAGGCAGGAGGAAAAAAAACCGCTCCAGCCACGGAGGAGGAATAAACAGGTTCCCTGGATGTCAGAGGTTGGGGGTGGGGGACGCTTTGAACCTCACGCCCGGCTGGGGATGTTTGGACAAGGCACGCGGCCAGGGGGTGTCATCAGAGCTAAAATTAACCTCCGCTTCCCGCTCGGCCCCTCCCCCTGGGCCAGGAGGGAGGCTGGGGCCCGGGCTCCGCGTCGGAGAGCGCCAGACCAAGCTCCTGGAATAAATGAGTGCATTTAATCCTCTCAACAACCCCGACAGCCAGTATGAGTATTCGCGTTGTATTAGTCCCAGTTCACAGGGGAGGAAACTGAGGTACAGAGAAAGTGATTGGCTCAGAGCCCCAAGACTCACACGTGGCAGAGCCAGGATTCAAACTCGGGATTCAGGGGCTGTTCCCGCACCTAGAGGCCTCCCTGAAGTTTGGGGGAAATTAAATGGGACCCCAAGCATGTGATCCCTCCCTTCCGGAGGCTTCCAGGGTCTTGGTAACGTTGGGTCATTTTGTATAACTTTTCAAGAAATGCCCGCTGCTGCTCAGGGGGACCTGTCAGGAACCTAAAATACCTTGGGGCAGGGCCAAGGTAGGGGAGGGGACAGGATGAATGGGCCATGAGGACACTGTCCAAATGGACACATTGCCGAAATACTATTTACTCAGTCCAGGAATGGTGACTCACACCTGTTATCCCAGCACTCAGGGAGGCCAAGACGGGAGGATTGTTTGAGGCCAGGAGTTCGAGACCAGCCTGGGCAACATAGCAAGAACTGGTCTCTACAAAAAAATAAAAATATTAGCCGGGTGTTGTGGTGTGCACCTGTAATCCCAGCTACTTGGGAGGCTGAGGCGGGAGGCTCGTCTGAGCCCAGGAGGTTGAGGCTGCAGTCAGCCATGATTGTGCCACTGCCCTCCAGCCTGGCCCACAGAGTAAGACCCTATCTCAAAAAAAAAAAAATTCATCTAGTCCAGTTTGGAGACGACTGGAACGGGGCTGCCCGATAATGCAGGATGTCCAACTGGATTGATTTTTATTTTATTTTTGAGTCGGAGTCTCACTCTGTCACCCAGGCTGGAGTGTGACGGCACGCTCAAGCTCACGGCCACCACAGCCTCCACCTGCTGGGCTCAGGCAGTCCTTCCATCTCAGCCTTCGAAGTAGCTGGGACTACAGGCGTGTGCACCATGCCCGGCTAATTCTGAATTTATTTTTTTTTTTGAGTTGGAGTCTCCCTCTGTCGCCCAGACTGGAGTGCAGTGGC
>NW_007251073.1:14547-29877 GCF_000164805.1 Carlito syrichta
GCGGGATGACAGGCTGAGCCACCGAGCCCGGCTCTGAATTTATTCTATTTAGAGACAAGGTCTCATTCTGTTGCCCAGGCTGGAGTGTCACCGGCCTGATTGTAACTTACCGCAGCCTCCAACTCCTGGGCTCAAGCGGTCCTCCCACCTGAGCCTCCCGAGTGGCTGAGATTCCCGACGCACGCCGCCATGCCTGGCTAGTTTTAAAAATTTTTCATCCAGATAGGGTCTCGCCATGTTATTCAGGCTGGTCTGAACTCCCGGCCTCAAGCGATCCTCCTGCCTCGGCCTCCCAAAGCGCTGGGATGACAGGCAGGCACCCCCACGTCTGTCCCCAGCTGAATCTGAACTTCAGAGACATCACGAATGAGGCTGTAGTGCAAGTATAGACCAGGTATTGTGTGAGATATACTAAGGCCCAAATATTCCTGGTTGTCTACCTGAAAGTCAGACCTACCTGGGTGTCCTGTGCATTTGTTTGTTAAATCCCAAGACCTCAGCTGGGCTGGGGGGAGGGTTCCTGGCAAGGCAGGTGCTGGGACCAAGGCCTCCTGATGGGTTTCCCAGGTGCCCCGGGGACTGGTCGGATGGAGGGGGCTGCGGGGTCTCTCTGCCCTCATCCCGGCCCCAGGCCCTCCACAGCCTCCCCGGTTCCGCCTCTGCCTCATTATCCATGTTTAATGGAGGCCCCTGGCAGGCCGAGTGTGGCCCAGAGCACCTGGGACTTCCAGGCACGCAGCGGGCGGCCTCACTAATGGGGGTGGAGAACCAGTGAGGGGACAGAACGGTCCCGGACCACCAAGAGGCCGGAAGTGGCCGATTTGGGGCAGGGGGCGGAAGTGCCCCCACCCTGCTGCTGGCCTCCATGCTGAGGTGAGAGGCCTTTCTCCCTCCCCGCCCCCCTGGCGGGTCCTCCTGGGCGCCAGAGCCTCAGCCGGGGCGGGGAGTGGGGCTGCCCCGGCCCTCCTGGCTCCCCCCATTCCAGACATCCCAGCCTTGATGGTCCGACTCCCCACATGTCAGGCGGGGTCCAGAGAGTTACAGGCAGCAGAGGGGTGGAAACTAAGACCCAGAGAAGGGACTGACCGGCCACTCTCCCAGAACTGGATGGAACTGAGTCCTCATGCTCTTGGCCACTCCCCTTGGGCTCCTCTGAGCCAACACACATGATGTTCCTCTCGCCAGAGTCACTCTTTTCCCTGCTCCCGGCAAATTCCCGCCTTCAGCAAGCCTCCTGAGATGCCTCGGCTGGGTCAGGTGCTGTCTGCGGCCTCTGTCTACTCGTGTGACCCCGCCTGGTGGCATGTCCATCTCCCCCACTGGACTGCGAGCCCTGAGAGGGGTGACTGGGTCCATCTTGGTCCCCACTGTGTCCCCTGTGCCCAGTACCAATGGATGGAAGTGCTCTGGTGTCCGTCACAGATGCCCTGGCTCTACTCCCGTTTGCTGTGGGACCCTGGCAAGGAGCTATCCCTCTCTGAGCCTTGGTTTTCCCATCTGTACAATGGGATACAAGCATCTCCCTCCTAACCCAAACTGCATGGAGATGGCAAAGAAATCAGGCATGGAATGTGCTGGAATCGTGCTTGAAACCCAGGAGGCAGCAGGACAGATGTTTGCTTGAAATTTTAGGCAAATTAGGTTGGGTGCGATGGCTCTTGCTTGTGATCTCACTGCTTTGGGAGGCTGAAGGGGGAAGATCACGTGAGGCCAGGAGTTCAAGACCAGACTGGGCAACATAGTGAGACCCTCTCTACCAAAGAAAGAAAGAAAGAAAGAAATTAGCTAGGCGTGGTGGCACCTGTAGGCTCAGGTACTCGGGAGGCTGAGGCGAGAGGACTGCTTGAGTCCGGGAGATCGAGGCTGCAGTGAGCTATGACTGTATCACTGCACTCCAGCCTGGGCAGCAGAGCAAGACCCTGTCTCAAAGCAACCACCTCCACCATCATCATAGAAACTAGGCACGGAGTGAATCACAGTGAGGGCACATGGGAACTTTCTGCTCAATTTTTCTGTACGTCTAAAAAAGAGTAAAGTTCGCTAACTAAAAGCATTTTGGTAGGAGGGGTGTGGGCATATCCATCCCTGCGTGATATGCCACTTGTCACAAATCCTTCATTACTGCACGGTATTTGGAGCAAGAGACCAGGAACAAGAATGTGTGTTTTCATGGGGCTGAGGTCCAGCCCCGAGGTGGAATATTACGCTGTTGTTAAAAAGGTGAAGGAGTCGATTGTGGTGGCTCACGCCTGTCATCCCAGCACTCTGGGAGGCCAAGGGAAGAGGATGGCTTGAGCTCAGGGGTTTGAGACCAGCCTGGGCAACTTGGCGAGACCTTGTCTCTACAATAAATCAAAAAATTAGCCAGGTGTGGTGGCACACGCCAGTGGTTCCAGCATTTTGGGAGAGGGAGGTGAGAGGATTCCCTGATGAAACCAGGAGTTCAACGCCAGCTTGGGCAACTTGGAAAGATGTTATTTCTATAATAAATTAAATTAGCCAGATGTGGTAGCACGCGCCTGTGGTTCCAGCTACTTGGAAGGCTGAGGTGGAAGGCTGAGTTCAGCAGATCGAGACTGCGGTGGTCATGAGCGCGCCACTGCACTCCAGGCTGGGCGACAAAGTGAGACTCCAGCTCCAAACAAAAACAAACAAAAAAAAAGAGACCAGGTGTGGTGGCTCACACCTATAATCCCAGCACTTTGGGAGCCTGAGGTGAGAGGATTGCCTGAGACCCGCCTGGGCAACTTGGTGAGCCCTCATCTCTACTATAAAAAAAAAAAACTTAACCGGGTGTGGTGGCGCGTGCCTGTAGTTCCAGCTTCTTGGAAGGCAGAGGCGGAAGGATCGCCGGAGGCCAGCAGGTCGAGGCTGTGGTGGCCGGGAGTGGCCACTGCACTCCAGTCTGGGCGACGGAGTGAGACTCCAGCTCAAAAAATAATAATAATAAAAAAGAAATGAAAGAAAAAAGAAAGAAAACTGTGGGCACGATACAGAAGTTTGGGTGGGTTTTAATAAAAAGAGGGGCTGTGGATTTGGGCCAGGCTGTCGCTCTGCTTTTGGGCCCTCTGTTTGGGCTGAATGACCCCCACCCCCAGGCCTGCCCTTGGCCGTGCTCACACCTTCCCCCGCTCTAGCTCAGCGGTGACTCAGAGCCCAGCAGGGGCCCCGGAGGCGAGGCGTGGGCTGGGCTGGGCCCAGGCCTGACGGAGCCCCTTGCAGCTCAGTGGACCACCCAGCATTCTGGGAAGGCCCCCGAGGGCCTGGCTGGCTCCAAGAAGGGACCCCTGCGCGCTGCTGGTGGGGCGAGGGCCAAGCCAGACATCTCTCCGAGGAGGGCCCTCCTGCCCTTCGAGGAGGGCCCCAGCAAGTGGAGGGAGGGTGGCCGGAGGGGAGCCACAGGGCATGGGATGGGCTGCTCCTTGCCTCAGTTTCCCCATGGGCCAAGTCACCCTCTGGCTGTATGGCCCTTGTGGACATGGGGGATGCCGGAGGTGACCTGGGACCCGGAAACGGGCTGCGTTGGTTCCCGAGCCTTGGAGGTCAAGCCAGGTAGGGTGAGGGGGAACAGGTCCCCGCCCCCCGGCTTCTGGACCCCGGAAGTGACGACTCACCCGACTGTGGGACTTAGGGCCTGACCTCCCTCCAGAACAGCCAGGAACTTTAGGTGTCACTTCTGAGACTCCCAGCCCCAGTCTGCTTCCTGCTTCCTTTCCCTCCCCCTCTGCTTGGATGGGGACCCTCCAGACACCCAGAGGTATTCAGGGACACAATTCCCCCCTTTTTTTAGGGACAGAGTCTTGCTCTGTCGCCCAGGCTGGAGTGCAGGGGCACCATCACGGCTCACCCCAGCCTCCACCTCCTGGCCTCTGGCGATCCTCCTGCCTCAGCCTCTCGAGTAGCTGGGACGCCAGGCATGTGTCACCACGCCAAGCTGATTTTTAAAACTCTCTGTAGAGATGAGGTCTTGTGATAGTGCCCAGGCTGGTCTTGAAGTCCTGGCCTCGAGCAAGTTTCCCACCTCGACCTCCCAAAGTGCTGGAATGACAGGGGAGAGCCACCATGCCCGGTGCGGCTCCCTTCTTGAGCAGCCCTCGGAGAAGGTGGGTGAGGGCTGCTCCCCAGGGTCTTGGAAAGTGAGACGTTTCTCCCAGAATCGCCTGCTCCAGCAGGAGCCACACCTTGCCTGCCCTGACCCCTGCCCTGTCCCTTCCACCTGGGACACATGCCCCGACTCGACTCCTCTCCCCCTTCGCCGTCACTGTGTCCGGCCACATTGGTCTCCACCTGTTCCGGGGGTGCACCCGGCTCCCTCAACCCCGCCTGCCCTGCCTGCCTGTGGCCTCAGCATCCTCTCGAGCCCAGCTTTGGGGGACACCTGTCTGGTACCCGTCTGCTCATCTGACCACTTCTCCCAGTCCAGACTTGGCGTCCCAGGAAGGCGGCGGTCTCATTTGCTGATGTGGCTCTGACTTTACCTGGCACACGCAGGTGCTTGGGAGATACCGTCGGGGGATGGTTAACGACGGGGACACATCCTGAGAACGGCGTTGCTAGGGAACTCGTTGTCATGTGCACATCCTGAAGTGTGCACACACCTCAAGGAGGATGGGGAAGTGACAGGTAAGCTGAGAAGTGACAGAGGTGAGCTCTGGGAACATCTTGGGGAAGGCTGTTCCAGGCAGAGGGAACAGCCACTACAAAAGCCCCGAAGCAGGACGGAGCCTGGTGTGTTGGAGGAATAGAAAGGTGGGGAGAGAGGAGGAGAGGGTATGGGGTGGGTCTTTCAGGGCTTGTTGGGCCACAGGGAGGGCTGGGGCTTTGGCCCCGAAGGAGGTGGGAGCCAGGGAGGGCTGTGGGCAGAGAAGGGAGGCACCCTCTCACTGCTGTGGGGTGGGCAGACCGTGGGGGAGGGGGCAAGAGTGGGAACCAGGAACCAGGGTTGGGGAGGGAGTACACTGTTTCAGGTGACAGATGATGGAATGGGGCCAGGGGTCAATCCAGGACAGATTCTGGAAGCCAAATGGAGGTAGGGGTGGAGAGGGCATCTGTAGGAACCAGCAGCCCACATTCAACATGATTTTTTTTTTTGAGTTGGAGTCTCACTCTGTCGCCCAGACCGGAGTGCAGTGGTCGCTCCTGGCCACCGCAGCCTTGACATGCTGGGCTCCGGCGATCCTTCCGCCTCAGCCTTCCGAGTAGCTGGAACTACAGGCGCGTGCTACCACACCCGGCTGATTTTTTAAATTTATTGTAGAGATGAGGGCTCGCCAAGTTGCCCGGGCGGGTCTCGAACCCGTAGGCTCAGGCAATCCACTCACCTCAGCCTCCCCAAGAGCGGGATTATAGGCTGAGCCACCGAGCCCGGCTCAACATGACTTCTTAACATTTTTAAAAATTTTATTTTGTAGAGATGAGGTCTCACTATGTTGACCAGGCTGGTCTTGAACTCCTGGCCTCAAGCAATCCTCCTGCTTTGGCCTCCCAAAGTGCTGGGATGACAGGCATGAGCCTCTGCGCCTGTCTCCAACATGACTTTTTTTGGTGAGTCAGAGTCTCACTCTGTCGCCCAGGCTGGAGTGCAGTGGCACGATCACAGCTCACTGCAGTGTTGACCTCCTGGGCTCAGGTGATCCTCCCAAGTAGTTAGGACCACAGGTGTGCACCACCAGGCCTGGCTGATTTTTTGAATTTTTGTAGAGGTGAGGTCTTGCTATGTTGCCTAGGCTGGTCTCAAACTTCTGGGTTCAAGTGATCCTCCCTCCTCGGCCTCCTAAAGTACTGGGATCCCAGGCATGAGTCACTGGGCCCAGCCCCAGTATATCTTCTTAAAGGCACCTGTGGAGTATAATTCAGCTCTTGGGACCACCTGGCAGTGAGATCACGGCTATTGGGTGGATTTTATTCCAATCACTGAGACTGACTGGAAGCTCCGCCTTTCAAATAACAACTTACGCGTTGTTTCCAAACAATAGCTAGTAATAGTAAAAGGAGGAATGCTTCATTCAGTGTCTGCCGTGTGCCACGCGCTGGAAAGTCACCTCCCTGGGGCCCTGTTTCCTCATCCTGTAAAACAGGCCTAAGGCACCGCCAGGATCACGCAGGGCTGGCCAGGGTTAAGTGAGCCGACGATAATTGCAATAGCTGGGCCTGCCGGGCTGTGGGGGAAAGGCTCGAGGGTCCCCTACCCCCACTTCTGTCTTCCTACCATTTTCTTGGCTCACCAGGAGCTTAGAGACCCTGGCAGGGCCTGGAGGGGCTGGGCCAGGCCCTGCCCATGACAGCATTCCTGCAGACTTGTCCCCATGAGGATCGTGTCTCCAGGGCTGGGTTCTTGTGGAGTGTGGACGCCACAGCCTCCAGGCACCTGTCCTGGGCGGGGCAGGAGCCCCCTAGTTGCTCACAGCTCTGCCCTCACCCCCATATCCAGCCTTTGCTCTCGCTACGTCCTCTGCCTGGGATGCCCTTCTCCCTTGGGCACACCTGGTAAAAAACCTCTTCATCCTTGGTCTTCCTCCTCCTCCAGGAAGCCCTCCCTGCCCGCCAGGGAGGCCCTGTACTTATCTGTTCCAGTCCTGACTGCGGGGGTAAACTCCAGAAGGGTCCTCCAGTGCCCCACAGCAGGGCTGCCAGGGCAGACGTTCTGGTCAGGGGCCCACATGTGGGGCGGGAGTGACGTCACCCCTCACAGCCTAGTAAATGTTTATGGGCAAGGGGGCCTGGGTTTTGGGGCTCCCTGGAGCCCAGCAGGCGGCCTCCCCTCCTGCCCCATTCTGGGGGGCCTGGCAGGCTTGCTCCAACACTGGCAGCGGGCCCAGAATGGGCTGGGTGGGCGGCAATCAAGTCCCGGGTCTGAGCTGCCGGATGCTCCCAATGCGGGGGGGAAACTGAGGCTGGGGGTGGACCTCGCTTCGTGCGTCTGAAAATGAGGTCTGCTGAGGGTCTGGGCGTCGTGAGAGCCTGGGGGCTGGGGAAGGGCTTGCATCACGGGCTGTGCTACCCACTCTTGGAGACGGTCACCCCCGGCTGCCTTGGGCAGGATGGATGGGAAGAAAAAGAGGTGAGAAGACAGACAGGACGGAATGTGGAGGAGGAAGGGGCAGCTGCCCACCTCCTGAGCCGTGGTGGGCTCTGCCCCCTGCCGGCCACTGTGCAGACAGACGAGGCTCGTGCAGGAACCTCAGAGTGAAAAGGCATCTGCAGGGAGTAAATGGTTTTTTTTTTGGTAGAGATGAGGTCTCACTACGTTGCCCAGGCTGGTCCCAAACTCCTTCTTGTCTCATGTGATCCTCTCGCTTCAGCTTCCCAAAGCCCTGGGATTATGGGCATGAGTCACCAAACCGGGCCAATAAATTCTTTCTTCTTCAGGGAGCATGGGGGGGGCCATTATTCCCATCTGCCAGGTGGAAAAGCTGAGGTTTTGGCGCTGATGTCATTTGAGGACACAGAGCCAGGAGAGCATCAAAGTGCTGAGATTTGAATCCAAAGCCTTTAAGGAGGGCTGTTCTGGCTTTGGAGGGTTTCTGGGCTCTCTCCTCTCCTATCCCCTGGCAGGGGTCTCCTTTCTCAGGAAGCTCCAAGTCCAGGTTCAGACATCCAGCCCTAGACATGTGCCCGAGCCAGCACCTGGCTCCCCTGGCCCAAACACTTGTGGATGTGTGTCCACCCTGGAAGGACACTCAAGGGAGGGGGTGGGTGTCACCGTAAGGCGTGGAGGGGGTCTGCAGGGTGGCGGGGGAGAGGAGGGGCTGGAGGGGACCTGGAATCTCTGGACAAGGGCAAGAAAAACATAGCAGGCCCCGGCTGTGGCATGGCTGGTGCTCTGGGCTCTGCTCACATCCAAGTTCAGCCGCCCAACGACTGGCCGAGTGACCACCTGGATGGAGAGGGAAGCAGGCTATAAGCGTCGCCTGGCTTTCCACCACATCTAGGCCCCGTGGGTGGGCTGGAGAAAAGGGGATAAGGGAGACAGGTGAGGAGGGGCCGAGGGGGTCATGACCACTCCAAGGGTTCCTGCTGTCCCAGCCGCCAGCAGGGCCAGGCATAGCTGTGCTCCCCGCTGGGGCCCAGGCGCCCTCATTTACGGCCCGCCCGGCATGTTGGAGCTTGCTAGCCTCTTCTCCAGCGGTGGGAGGTAAGAGCCAGTTCTGGGGAAAGAGCCTGGGGCCGCGCCAGCATTCTGGGCGCCTCCACCACCGGCATGACGGGCGCCGGGCACACTTCGCAATCCTCTCCCCGGTGCCAAGCGGTCCTGTCCCATTCCACCCCAGTCCCAGGGGCTCCGAGTGACCTGTGGGTGGGAATGGCTGCGGGGCCAGGCTGTCCGGGGTTCTCTGCTCCCACGCCCAGGAACTTGGAGCCGAGGCCTGGGTGTGTCTTCCACATGCTGTTGGCTTTGGGGACAGGCCCAGAGGGGATGGCCCGTGACCTGCAAGGGGGCTCGTGGACAGGGCTGCAGCAGCCAGGCCTCGTTTCCACTCACAGATGGGCCACTTGCAGGCTCCCGCCCGGCCTGGGACCTGTGACAGCGGCGCGCTGACCGGGTGCATCTGGCCAGGCCCCCGTGGCTGGGCTCCGCTGGCCCTGACCTGACACTCTTGGCTCTGCGGGGCCTGGCTGTGCCCTTGGCTGGGGGGCAGGCGGCAGGCCGGCGTGTGTGGGGCCCTATCTTATCTCCTTTCTTCACTCCCTCCCAGATCCACCCTGAGTCGCCTCCGCTGGCTGGCACGTCCCTGCCACCGAGCCCTCTGAGACTCCCACACACACATATACACAGGATTTATTTCTAGGTGCACTTCCACCTGCCCGAGGTCCTGGCGGGTGTGGGCTCACACTTTGGGTTCCGGAAATACCTCCCAGCCCTCCAATCGGCCGATCTTGAGCAGGGCAGCCATGGCGCCCATGTACACGCAGGCAGTGGCGCCGACCCCAGGGCTGTGCACTGTGGGAGGAGGGGCGGCGTCAGGCCTGAGCCCACCTGGGAGCCAGACTGAGATTCCCGACCGGACCTCCCCTACAGGGATTAAGTGACTCAGGCGGGGGGTGCTAGATGCTGGAGATGGGGAAACTGAGGCATGGAGGGAGGAGGCCAGGTCCCCTGGCAGCAGGAATCCAGGCTGTTGGGTCCTCACAGCCCCACACCTACTACCCCGGGCGAGAGGGACAGAGTTGCCCCCTGCTCCAGGAAGGGGAAAGGCTGGGTGCCAGGCTGCAGACACGGGCACCAGGATCCTGCCTGGTCCTTCCTGCCCCGAGGCCCTAGGGACACATGAGGAAGGAGGTGGGTCCCCCCATTGGAGCCTCTTTGGGACAAGAAGGCAGGCTGGGCAGGGGCCGGTCAGCCAGAGCTGGGCTGTGCGTCAAGCCCCGGCCTCAACCGCCCGGATCCGGGTGAGAGTCGACCAGGGAGAGGAAGGAGTGCCCCCAAGGTCTTGACGCGAGGGCAGCAGCGCTGGCACAGCAGTGGCGTGGCCCTTCTCGGTCCCTCCCTCTCTGCCACTGGCGCTGCCGTCGGGCCCGTCCAGTGCGGGGGACCTGCAGGAGGCCTCCCTCCTCCTCCCGCCGGCTCGGAGGCTGAGGGCCCATCCTGGCGGAAGAGCATGCAGTCGGGGCTTAAGCAGCAGCAGCTGTCACTATGGACCGGCTGCTGTTAGAGGACAGCGTTCTGTGGCCCTGGCCCCTGCTGGGCTCCTCGTCCAGATGGAGCAGAAAGGGAGGCAAGGCAGCAGAGGTCAGGGGTCATGCTGCCCACGTGGGAGGGAGCCACTCACCACGCGCTCCCAGGGTCAGGCCTCCGGCACAGCCGCCGATGAAGTAGTTCAGGGGGTCGTCGGGCTTCTGGCGGACCTGGGCGCTGATGCAGGAGGCGAGGCCAAACACGGCCCCGACGGCGGCTGCGGGCAGGCGGGAGGGATGGGCCTGAGGCGGGGCCAGAGGGCCCGGGCAGGGGGAGCAGGGGGCAGAAGCTTCCGGTCTGGGCGAGACAGAGGCCGCCCTCGCGGGCTGCCGCCCACCTGAGCATCATCTCAGGGGCCCGCCCGGCCCTGGCCCCCTGCGCCTCACACAGGCCTGGTAGAGGAACCTGGGCCTCACCCCGTGGCTGGGACCGTGGCCCCTGGCCAGGTGCCGAGGGGAACGCGCCCGGCCCAGCCTCTCACCTGCGGTGAACGTGTATCGCCCGGCCCGCGCCGCTCCTTCCAGGAAGGTGCCCGCGGGTCTGAGTGCGAGGCTGTAGGCGGAGGTCGTCACGCCTACGAGACAGGGGGATCAGGCCACTCAGACCCCTGCACTCTCCACAATGCCCAGACGGCTCCCAGCAGCGCCCCCTCGGTGCCCAGGCCCCCCAGCAGCTGGGTGGCAGAGCTGGATTTGAACCCCGGTCTGCCGCTCCCCAGCTGGGGAGGCCTCTTCCTTCTCCTTCCCCCAGGCCTCCCTGCCTCGTTCGGGGACACTCTCGAGCTTAGTGGCCTGGGCCCATCCCTCATACCTGGCAGCTCTGCCGCTGCCCACGCCACTCGGCCACCCTGGCCAGCCCTCGGGGTCACCTGCTGGGGGCCCGCTGACCTGGCCGGCCCTGCCACATAGGGGGCCAGCCATGTGGCAGATGCAAGAATGGGCCCGGGCCCTGGTGCTGCTCCGGCCTCATGCCACCAGCCCAGATGCCACCGCAGCGGCCCGCGGGCCCTGGCACCCGGGCCCAGCCCCATCAAAGGCTCCATTCTCCTGTGAGGGCCCAGGCTCCTTGGCCTCATCCTCCTTGGCAGAGGCTCCGCTTTCCTCATGGGCTGCCAACACCCCCACTCCCCCACCCCATTACTCTCGAGGCCCCTCCGCTGACAGCTCGGCCCAGGCCCATCCGTCATACCTGGCAGCTCTGCCGCTGCCCACGCCACGCGGCCACCCTGGTCAACCTTCCCGTCTCCACATCTCCTGCCGTGACACTGGCACCAACGCGAGCGGGGTGGGTGGGGGCTGGGCCTGGAGCCCAGTGCCAGGTGGGTGGCGGGGTCAGAGGCATTCTGGGTAGGGCCTGGCGGGCCCCTGGGTGGCCTCCCTTCCATGCCCAGCCCCCGAGCCTCACCAGCGCCTCCCAGTGGGGGCTGCCTGCCAGCTCAGGCTGACACCGCTTGGGGCACACAAGCTCCCCCCCGCAGCCCCCCACACGGCCCAGTTGCTGGCAGGCAGGGACCTCCCAGGGTCAGCCTTCAACCCTCGTCCTCCCCAGGGCCCGATGTGCTCAGTCTTGTCATCCCCTTTCACAGGAGGCAAGGGGACCTCAGAGAGGCAAAGCGACTTCCCTGGGGTGGCCCAGCACAGACAGCCTGGAAATTAGGCGGGTCTGACCAAAGCCAGCTCAGCCCCTCCCGGTTGTCCCAGGGGAGCGAGCCCACCCCCATCCCCAAGCAGGCTCAGGGGACCCCAGGGCCTTCCAGACTTAGCAGTGACACCTCAGACCCCCAACCCAACGCCCCAGCCTTGGCTCTGATTCAGCTCCCGCTGGTTCTGTCCTATGAGAGCTGCAGGGTGAATCTTCAGATAACCCCGCGGAGAAACAAGACTGCTCCTCCCAGGACTGATGGGGAAACTGAGGCCCAGGGATGTGGGGAAAAGAGCCGCGTAGAGTGCTTTGTAGATCCTGTTTCTCTCGATCCTGAGCCAGACCCCACTCGACCTCCAGGGCTGGGGCTGGGAGGCGGGACGAGGGTATCCAGGGTCAGGGGCTGGGGTCCGGTCCAGGGCTCCCCGGGTCCAGCAGCCCCCTTCTCAGTCACAACTCAGCTCACTCACACACACACACAGCCTGCCAAGACACTTCGTCAGAGGGGACTCCCAGCCCCGCCTGGGACCTGAGTACCCATCAGGGCCGCCCCCAGAGTCATCTGACCGCCCCCTCCGGAACCCCTGGCAAGACTCAGTGACAGCCCGGAGCCCAGTCATGGAGTAACCCCTGGGGAACCTTGCTGGCCCACCCCACACGCCGGTCCTGATCCTGCAAGTTCCCCTACCATCCCACGGCCCCTCTAAAGTCCCTGACCTGGGAGTGGATGAGCCGGGACCCCCGATCATCCCAGAGAGACCCAGGGCTGCCCCGCCCTAACTCTCCCCGGAATCAGCCAACACCACATCCACCTCCAGGAGTCCCCCAAGGGCGAGGACCTTTCCACAGCCTCCACGACCCTCCAAAAGGCCCCCGCCACTGCCAGGGCCTTCTGAGCCTCCCAAAGTGACCTCCAGTCACAGTGCACATCGTTTATTCCGTGACTGTCACTCATTCAGTCAGTGTGCCCACAAGGTGTCTCATGCATTCATTCATTCAGTTACCGTGTGCCCACAAGGTGCCTTAGTCAGTTACTGCGTGCCCATAGGTACTTCACTCATTCAGTTACCGTGTAACCACAAGGTGCCCCATTCATTCCTTCACTCAATTACTATCCACAAGGTGTCTCCTTCATTCATTCAGTTACTGTGTACCCACAGTATTCATTCAGACATTCATAATTACTGTGAACTCCAGCAGTCCCCAACCTTTTTGGCATCAGGGGCTGGATTTGTGGAAGTCAATTTTTCCACGGATGGGGGGGTGGGGGAGTGGCACACAGGGATCATCAGGCGTGAGATTCTCGTAAGGAGCGTGCAACCTACAGCCCTCGCATGCACAGTTCACAACAGAGTTTGTGTTCCTATGAGAAACGGAATGCCGCCCCTGATCTGACAGAAGGCGGAGCTCCCTGCCCACCGCTCTCTTCCTGCTGCACTGCCCGGTTCCTAACAGGCCACAGACTGGTACTGGTCCCCAGCAGGAAGGGGAGGGGGAAGGTGGGGGGGAACGGCTCTGGTGTACTCCCAAGGTGCCCCATTCATTCATTCAGTTACTATGTAGCCACACCCCCCCCCCAGACAGGCTCATTTTCCCCCAGCGGCCTCCAAGACTTCAGCCCACCCCAGGTTGTGTTCAGCTGTGTACACGCTCTCACTCCAGCACCCAATGTGCATGTCTTTCTCAGGTTCGAGATCACTCTGAAGACCCCACATGTCCTGCTTTAATTTCCCCTTAAGTATGGCCATGACCTTCCAGAAAGTTTCAACAGATATTCCCTGTCAGTCTCTCCCCTTGAGAATCCACGAGAACAGATGAGGTGTGGTGGCTCACGCCTATAATCCCAGTGCTTTGGAAGGCCGAGGCGGGAGGACTGCTTGAGTCCAGGAGTTCAAGACCAGCCTGGGCAACATAACTCTGTCTCTATTAAAAAACACAAGATTCTTTTTTTTTTTTTTCTGAGTTGGAGTTTCACTGTTTGTCGCCCACGCTGGAGTGCAGTGGCCTGCTCACGGTCACCGCAGCCTCGACCTGCTGGGCTCTGGCGATCCTTCCGCCTCAGCCTTTCGAGCTGCTGGAACTATATATGCACGCCACCGCGACCGGCTAAGGATTCTTAATCCCAAGGGACCTATGAGTCCCAATCTGGAGCTGGAAATGACAAGACACGATGCCTGTGAAACCTTAGGCTCCCCGGGTATCCCCTAAGGGGGATGGCCAGGGCTTTGGGACCCCTCAGCCTCCCAAGGCTACCCTCATAGGAGCTGTCGACAAAACTCACCTAGGGCCCCTCTGGTGACCCCAATCGAAGTTTCAGGTGTCCCTGGCCACCTGGCACCCCTTGACCCTGGAACGACCTCATCCCACCCCAGAATGCTCTCAAACTCTGCAACGCCCCCATGCCCCAACCATGACCCGTGACCCCCTCGAATAATCCCAAAGTTACCCCGTTGGAAAGTCACGGCCCCCTAGCTCCTAAGACCCCTGGCGACCGCTTCACCAACCACCCCATTCACGCCCCTCAAACTCCAGCATCCAGGGTCCGTCTCCGACGACCCCAGTGACCAGCAGGTCACGCGAACCACGACCTCCCGGGGTCCCCGGCCCCGTCGGACTCCCCACAAGGCCAAGAGCCCCCCCTCTGGCCGCCTCGGACACCCCGATGACGACCCCGGGCGACCCGCGAGAACTCCGGCCCCCGATGGGCCCCCGAGACGGCCCCCAATGACCCTACGACCTCCCCGCGCCTTCCGCCCTCGGGGCCCGGCGGCGCTCACCGATGAAGCCGCTGATGCTGGTGCTGGCGTAGGCTTTGCGGTGGCACTCGGTGCCGTCGGGGATTTCCCAGTACCACTCAATGAGCCTCCGCGCCATGGCAGCGAACCCGCGACGCGGCACCGCAGACCCCGCCGGCTCGGCACGCTCAAGGACGGCCGCCGCCGGCTCTCGCGAGACTTCCTGGGCGGCGCGCGCAGCTCCCGCGGCGGAACGGCCGGCAACAAGCCCGCAACTTTATTGACGCCGCGGACACGGACACAGGTCGCGCGCATGCGCCATGAGCGGGCCTGCCGGAAGGGAAGCGCGCGTTCACCCTCTCAAAGCCGATGCTGGGAAGGGGAAACTGAGTCCGAGCGCGTTCAGCGAAGGAAGGTTTCGCTAGACCCAGCTCAGGAGATCCTAGGTTGGGAATGCTTTGACTACCGGAGGTGAGGCCTAATCTAGGGGCGGGACCGTGACGGGTGCTAGCCCTACCCCACAGGCGCAGACTAGGGTGCGGGGCGGGACTCCACTGAATGGGAGCGAGATGTCCTTATAGGGCGGAGCATGGTGAGGATGTGGCCGCTCAGTGCCAGAATACGTATGTGGGAGGGGGCCGTGTCCAGTGGCCAGTAACCAAGCTGGGGTCTGAGCCCCGTGCTACTATTTGGGGGCGTGGTCAAAATCGGGGGCGGGGCTTAACGGGAACGTGCCCAATCATAGTGGTAGAATTTTAGCGGGACGTGTTCTGTGTCCAACCTGTGGCTTTTCCAAGCCCTGGGCGGGTGAAAGTTCGTAGGATCTTGGCTTGGGGGCGTGGCCAGAACCAGAGGAATAAACGGAAAGGAACTTGACCAATCCCGAGGCTGCACAAGCGTCTAAGGGGCGTGGCCATTCCTAGGACAGCCCCCGAAAGACAGTCGGCTTGGGAGGCGTGGTCAGGCTTGTTGTTCCGCGAGATACGGACCAATCCTGGTCTTAGTGTCTAAGTGGGGCGGGGCCTATCTCGAAGGTGTAACCCACTCCGTTTCAAGAGCCAAGGCGCGGTGCCCTTCCGGAGGACCGGGCCCACTGGGGGCGTGGCCTGTCAAGACCTTGGCCAATCCGGAGTAGGGCCGGGCTCAGGGGTGGAGTCTCAAGATGCCAGATCCCGAGAGAGTATTCAGGTTTGAGAAGAGCACGCCCCAGCCTTGGGGGCGGAGCCTAGCGGGGGCTGCGGCCAATCGCGGCGAGGCTCTCGGGGGCGGGGCCCGCCC
>NW_007251073.1:30166-38732 GCF_000164805.1 Carlito syrichta
GACGCGGCGGAGCGCACGGTGCACGCCCAGGCCGAACGCCTGGCTCGCCACGACCAGCAGCTGCGCGCCGCCCTGGACGAGCTGGGCCGCGCCAAGGACCGGTGAGGCCCGGGGCGGCCAGGTGGACTTCTCCGAGGCGGTGGGCGGAGGCGGAGCCGAGACCGGAAAGCGAGGCAGGGCAGGGGGAACCGTGTGCCTCCCTGTGGAGGTTGGACTGCTGGTGGGATTGGAAAAAGCACCCAAATTAGCCATCAGTTTGGAAAGTTGAGACGTGTGACATAAGTGTGGCTCTCTAACTTCAACAGGGCCCACTCTTCCACCGGCAAAATCAGTTGGTGCTGAGTGGCGCAGGGACCACCGACTGCCTGGTGTGGGCATTGGGAGCCATGGCAGGTTCTTGAGCAGGGGGAGGATGGTATCATTCGACGTTTTTGGAGTCCCTCTGGCAGCTGAGGATGAGCCAAGCACCCAGAGAGGAGGGAGGAACTTGGACCCAAGTAGGAAACTACTTGTTCAGAGCCAGTTGGACTCATTCATTTATCTTTATTGAGATCTGGGGCCCACTGGTGAGACCTACACTTGGGGTCTGAATTCCCATGGGGAATTCACAGTTCAGCAGGGAGACAGATGCACCACTGGGAGTTTACAACATGGGCGGTCAGGGGCTGTGATGGAGGGTCTGAGGGGTCTCAGAGGGAAGGCTTCCTGGAGGAGGATGCTTCTGAGAACAAATGGGCAAAGATGTTGAGGAAGAGGGAACTGCAGGAACAGTGAGGGGTAGTGATGTCAGCTTGGGCTGCCGTAAACTGCCATAAACTGCGTGGCTTAAACAACAGATTTCTCACAGTTCTGGAGGCTAGAAGTCTGAGAACACGATGCCGGCATGGTCAGTTTATGGGGAGGCCTCTTTCTGGACTGCACACTGCTGCCTTTTTACTGTGTCCTAAAGAGGACCAGTGAGTTTTGAGTGGCTAGAGTGCAGCGGTGTGATCATAGCTCAACGCAGCCTGGACCTCCTGGGCACAAGTGATCCTTCCGCCTCAGCCTCCCGAGTAGCTGGGACTGCAGGCATGTACCACCACTTCTGGCTAACTTTTAAAACATTTTTTTGTAGAGATGCAATCTTGCTATATTGCCCGAGCTGGTCGCAAACTTCTGGTATCAAAAGTGCCTCCCAAAAGTGCTGAGATTACAGATATGAGCCACCAGGCCCAGCCCTGGGGCATTCATCTCATCATAGGAACCTGATGAGCTCATCTTACCCCCCTAATCACCTCCCACAGGCCCCATCTCCAAATACCATCCCATTGGGGGGTTAAGCATTTTAACATATGAATTTTGGGGAGAGAGACACTCAAGCCAGGTGCAGTGGCTCATGCCTATTGTCCCAAGGCTTTGGGAGGCTGAGGCAGGAGGACTGATTGAGCCCAGGAGTTTGAGACCAGCCTAGGCAATATAGCAAAACTTCGTCTCTACAAAAAAAATTTAAAAATCAGCCAGGTATGGTGATGCATGCCTGTAGTTCCAGCCACTTGTGAGGCTGAGGTGGAAGGTTCACCTGAGCCCAGGAAGCTGAGGCTGCAATGAGCCATGATCGTGCCCCTGCACCCCAGCCTCAGTGACAGAGACCACAAAAAAAAAAAAACACCCAGTTCATAGTAGCAAGGGAGGACCTGATGTGAGGGCGAGCCCTGGGAAGGCCAGGTGCAGGGAAGAACAGACCCTGTGGACCCCCAGCACTGTAACCACCACTCCTCTTGTTTTCCCACCAGCGAGATTGCCACTCTCCAGGAGCAGCTGTTGACCTCCGAGGCCACCGTCCACAGCCTGCAGGCGGCCGTGCACCAGAGGGATGAGCTCATCAGACAGTTGCAGCCCCGGGCTGAGCTGCTGCAGGACATCTGTCGCCGCCGGTTCCCCCTGGCCGGGCTGCTGGCTGCCCTGGCCGAGGCTGAGCGCCTGGGGCCCCTTCCGGTCAATGACCCTGGCCACTCGCTCCCTGGCGGGTCTGGTCCCCCTCTTGCCAACAGTGCTGGGGAAGAGGGGGACAAGGACCACCTTCAGCCTGCAGTGTTTGGGACCACGGTGTGAGCCCAGAGCGCAAATTCCAGAATGGAGACAAAAGCCCACTTCTGTGTGTGTCCTCAGGGGCCACCAGCATCCTGGAGGGGACCTCAAGGCAGAGCCATAATCCTGTCCAGGCATCAAAACAAGCGAAAAAGCCAAAGCTTTCAAGCAGGCCCATAGGCCGGGTGTTTAACCCAGACAGAAGTTTATTTTTTTTTTTTCTTTTTGAGTTGGAGTCTCATCTTGTCACCCAGGCTGGAGCGCAGTGGCACGCTCACGGCACCGCAGCCTCAACCTGCTGGGTTTAGGCGATCCTTCCGCCTCAGCCTTCCAAGTAGCTGGAACTACAGACGCACGCCACCACGCCCGGCAGTTTTTGTGATTTATTGCAGAGACGAGATCTCACCAAGTTGCCCCGGGGGTCTCAAACCCCTGGGCTCAGGCAATCCTCTCGTCTCGGCCTCCCAGAGGGCTGGGATTACAGGCTGAGCCACCGCTCCTGGCCTTTTTCCTTTTCTGTTTTTTGGGTCGGAGTCTCAGTCCGTCGCCCAGGCTGGAGTGCAGTGGCACACTCAGGGCCACCCCAGCATCGACCTGCTGGGCTCTGGCGATCCTTCCGCCTCAGCCTTCCAAGTAGCTGGAACTACAGGTGTGTACTACCACACCTGGCTAATTTTTTGATTTATTGTAGAGACTCAGTCTCACTCTTTTTTCCAAGCTTCAGGTCAATCATCCTTGTTGAAAAACTGGCGATGCTTACACAGACTTGGCTGTGCTTGCCCGAACCTGAGTCCCAGGTCCCGCCTCAGCCAGGGTGAAAGTTTCGAGTTGTCCGCTCACGTCTCTTAGGTAATCTGTCTGGCCACTAAAGCACCTGAGTTTGAGACCTCTCTTATCCTGTCTGGTGGAGGCAGATGGTATCAAGACCAGAATTGGGCGCCTCAAGCCTCACGCCATTTTACTTTCGTTAGATGAAGACCCCTCCCCACTTTTATTCCCTTCCTTTCGCGACAGGGCCTGGCTCTGTTGCCCAGGCTGGGGTGCAGAGGTGCGATCACAGCTCACTGCTGCCTTGACCTCCTGGGCTCAGGTGATCCTCCCACCTCAGCCTCCTGAGTAGCCGGGGACTACAGGTGTGCACCACCACACACGCCTAATTTCTTTTGAGACAAGGTCTATGTTGCTCGGGCTGGTCTTCTACTCCTAGACTCCAGCGAGCCTCCTTCCTTGGCCTCCCAAAGTGCTGGGATTATAGGCGTGAGCCACCACGTCCAGCTTCCCTGTTTTATGGAATTTCTTTCCCCCTTACTGTCAGAGCGAAAGCTTGAGAGGGCAGGGATTTTTGCCTGTCTTGTGTTTGTCACCAGTGCCTGACACACTTCAGAAGCCCCAGCAGGACCAGGATGGGCTGGTGGACCTCAAGGGAGCCAGGAGCCCTCCGCACGTCTGATGAGGTCCCAGGGGCCAACAAGCAGCTGTCTCCTTGAATCTATCTCCAGGGAATCTATTTTTTAACTCATTTCTACACCGTCCTCCTTGGTCTGAGACATTCAGGGCACTTTGCATTTTATCAAACCGGGGAAAGGAGAGAACCCCTGTGCCTTTCTATAACCAGCCTGGTTGGCAGCCGTTTCCAGCTGCTTCTCTCAGGGAATTGTCACACCAGGAACCGCCGACGGGCAGGGCCCGCTCCAGCCCAGAGAAGTCGGTGGCCACCTCCGGCCCTCAGGATGGCATCACCCGCCCGCCTGGCACCAAACAGTGACCCCCTCAGTGTGGCAACAATGGCCCCATTTTCTTCTCTGGATGAATAAGGGAGGGAGCTGTTTGTACAAAGGGAAGGCAGGCTGGGGCCTGTCTGTGTTCAAGAATAAACCGGATGGTTTCTTGGCCTGGGTCCTTCGTCCTTTCTTCCTGGCGCAGAGGCTGGAAGGGCGGCCCTCTGGCTTCTTCCTGGCCCGACGTGAGGCCCTGAGGGGCCTCCAAACGTGAACTGTAGTCCAGGGAGCCTGTGCGGGACGTGCCGTACACATGATTGTGTCTCATCTTCACGGCTCATTTTCCAGCTGTGGAAACTGAGGCTTAGAGGAAGGAACCAGGGCCACTTCCGGTTCTGGTGGGGAGGAGATGGTGGTTATTGTTGAAATTCTTACTCTCTTCGAGTTGGAGTTTCACTCTGTCGCCCAGGCTGGAGTGCAGTGGCATGTTCACGGCCACCCCAGCGTCGACCCGCTGGGCTCTGGCGATCCTTCCGCCTCAGCCTTTCAAGTAGCCGGAGTGACAGGCATACGCCACCATACCCGGCCAATTATTTTTTTGATTGATCGTAGAGATGATGTCTCGCCAAGTTGCCCAGGCTGTTCTTGAACCTGTGGGCTCGGGCGATCCCCTCACCTTGACCTCCCAAAGTACAGAGATTACTGGCTTGAGCCATGGCACCCGGCCTAAATTCTTACTCTTTTAGAAATAAGGAGATGCCAAGACAGAACTACAAGAACCGTGGCTATATTTGACATTTTTCCAGAAGAAAAAAAAAAAATCACTGCTCATAACACTTATAAAAAAGCACAAGGAAGGATTTCTCTGCCCACTCGAAGCATTTGGGGCTGCCGCGAGCCATGAGAATTTCTGGCAGCCAAATGTCACTGCAGTTTTCCATAAAACTGATGGTGTTACAGCCGCAGTGGCTTGAGTCATGGCATGGCCTGTCACCTCCAGACTGGTTTCTGACCGCAAAGGCAGCTTCTGACGACACAACTGTGCAGTGGACAAGATGAGGCCAGGCTTTGATTCCTGGGTGTGCAGGTGGCTGGTCCCAAAACAGGGGCCATGTTTTTTGTTTTTTTTTTTGAGTTGGAGTCTCACTCTGTCTCCCAGACTGGAGTGCAGCCTCGACCTGCTGGGCTCCGGCGATCCTTCCGCCTCAGCCTTCCGAGTAGCCGGAACTACAGGCGCGAGCTGCCACGCCCGGCTAGTTTTTGATTTATTGTAGAGATGAGGTCTCGCTACCCAGGTGGGTCTCGAACCCGCGGGCTCAGGCCATCCACTCACCTCAGCCTCCCAAAGGCGCGGGATTATAGGCTGAGCCACCGAGCCCGGCAGGGCCCATGTTTTAAGTCCTGGGTTCCAGCCATCAAAGTCTCTGTTGCAGGCCTTCTGTGGGGTGGCCTCGGTCCCTGGAGGCTCATGTCAAGGATCAGGGTCACTCCTTCACTGGGGGCCACCGCTTCTGGCCCGCCAGCTTGTCACGAGCGAGCCTGCCAAGTAATGTTTGAGGACGGAAGACTAACAATAAAAGACCCATAAGGACAAAAGCACTGATTCCTTAAGGCCGCTGGTGACAGCTTTGTCGCAGTTGGCACTGCTATCAGCTCAGTCCTCGCTGGTTCTAGGACCTCCTGTCGGATGGCGGTGCAGGACATCTTGGGGCCTGTGGACCTGGCAACCCTGAGCCCTTTTGATCTTTGATCCCTCCCTCCTTCAGCAATTTTGTGAGCCCTGGCTTGGGCTGAGCCGCCCCATGAAACCCAGAGAGGGCAAGGAACCTGCCCCGGGTCACACAGGAATCAGGCCTCGAGCCTCCAAAGCCCCAGCCTGTCTCCACCCAGGACATTCCAGTTCCTGCAGGGCTGTGGCCTGTCCCTCCTCCCTGCGACCAGGAAGGGGTGCCCTGTGAGCCCAGGCCTGGCTGTATCCCAGGCACTGCAGGGCTGGAAGCAAGCAAGCAGGACCGATGGTGGCCAGTGGCGGCTGGGACGGCACGACCCTGCCCCTCGGCCCCGCCCCCTGGCCCAGACACGGTAGAGTTACAGCTGGGGCTCCTCCCAGTCTCCAGAGCCACCGTCCCTTAGCAACGGCCTCTCTGGGCAGGACGCGCAGCCAACGCCAGGCCCAGCAGGCAGGACTCCGGGACAGACGCAGGCCAGGTGAGTGAGCGAGGCGCCGCTGGCCAGGGTGGGCTTGCAGCACCCAGACCCGAGGTGGTGGCCGGGTGGGAGACCCCCTGTAGCCTCTTTCCCGTCAGCTGCCCGGAGAGCACTCCTAACATGGACACTGTGGATGCCACCGTGGAGAAGCTCCGGGTGCAATGCCTGTCCCGAGGGGCCTCGGGTATCCAGGGCCTGGCCAGGTGAGCTATGCCCTCGCCGCCTCCTGACCCCAGCACCCCTCCCCCCGCCAAGGGCATCGTCCGACCGTGTCCCCCGCCCCCAGGTTTTTCCGCCGCCTGGACCGGGATGGGAGCAGGTCCCTGGACGCGGGGGAGCTCCGGCGGGGCCTGGCCGAGCTGGGGCTGGCGCTGGACGAGGCGGAGGCAGAGGGCGTGTGCCGGCGCTGGGACCGCGACGGCAGCGGAACGCTGGACCTGGAGGAGTTCCTGCGGGCGCTGCGGGTGAGCCCAGCCTCGTGACCAGGCCGTGTCCTCTAGGCATGGGGTGTCCGCGGATGCCGAGACGCGGACTCGTCCCTGAGAGCTGTTGCTGCGAGGTGCCCGCCGGGGGTGACAACCCTGGAGCTCTGCGCATGCTGTCTTGGGGGGGAGGCGTTGGGGACCCCGCCCCCCGGTCACCATCGGCCCCTCGCAGCCCCCTATGTCCCAGGCCCGGGAGGCGGTCATCGCGGCCGCGTTCGCCAAGCTGGACCGCAGTGGGGATGGGGTGGTGACAGTGGATGACCTCCGCGGGGTGTACAGCGGCCGCGCCCACCCCAAGGTGCGCAGTGGGGAGTGGACGGAGGACGACGTGCTGCGCCGCTTCCTGGACAACTTCGACTCCTCCCAGAGGGACGGACAGGTGGGTGGCTTGCGCCTCCTCCCGCCCGCAGCCCCGCCACGGGCCCCCCCCTCATGGCCTTCTGTTCCCAGGTCACGCTGGCGGAATTCCAGGACTACTACAGCGGTGTGAGCGCCTCTGTGGACACGGATGAGGAGTTCGTGGCCATGATGACCAGTGCCTGGCGGCTGTGAGCAGGGTCTGGGCTCGGCCATGCCACCCAGTGCAGGACTAGGACGCCCTTCCCCAGGAGCTCCCCTTTCCTGGGTCTCCAAGCCACTGGGCTTTGAGCTTGAGCGGAGGGTGGGTGGGGGGAGGGAGGAAAAGTGGGAGAACTGAGGCTGCAGAACTAGCTGGAGCGGCTCCCTGCTGGGCACCAGGCAGAGGTGGAACAAGGACCCAGGACCCCAGGCCTCGTAGCCCTGTGGCTGTCCCATCATCTCTCCCCTGTGGGTCCTCCAGGAAGCCAGGCAGCTGCAGGAGGCTCTGTGTGAAGCCTGGCTGGAGAGGCAGAGTCTGGACCCCTGCTGGGTATGGTGCCCAAGGTGAGGCCAGGGCCATGCACACAGTCCAGGCTCTCGAGGGACCTGGGGAGGTGGCGGCTGTTCCTGGCCAGGGGCTTCCTGAAGCCCCTGGGGTGTGCGGGAGGCCAGGGTTTTAGTTAAAAGTTTAATGTAGTTCCCAAATACATTTCATATGACAATCTTACATAAATGTTCCAAAACACATGGGCATTACTGGTTTTACTTGTCACTAGTTGGCTAAGGCTTAAAGCAGAGTGTGTGACCAGATCTCTGGGGAGGACTCTGGGGTCTTCCTTGGCTCAGGCTTGCTGGGGCTGGGCAGTGCCAGCCAGCGGAGCCACCCTGGCTGTGGGCTGGACTCCACGGGCCGGAGGGAGATGTGGGCGGCACGCTGCGGGAGGAGGCCCTCCCTTCATCCTCCGAGGCGGGCACTGCAAAAGTCCTCTGAAGTTCCCAGGCCTGTGCCCGGGGATCTCCTCTGGCCTCCCCGGGAGGGAGGTGCCGGCTGGCTCTTGGCCACATTCCAGTGGGGTGGGCATGGGCGCCCGCTCCTGCGTGAGCTGCATGCACGTGGGATGGCCTGTGGTCTGGAACCAGTCCCATCCCCTTCCGCCAAGGCCTGGCTAGGGTCCCCTCTCCTCTTAGAGGCTCTGGTCCCGGCCAGTCCTGGGGCCAGTGGTGTCTGAGGCTGGGGAAGGAATGGTCAGTGGCAGGGAAAAGGTTTGTGCCTGGTTCCTGATGATGGGTGAGCCACGTGACATGAATAGGACAGCGGGGGACTCTCGGGACCCTCCCAGGTCCAGTGACCTTTCTCCAGATGGGCACTCTCCAGGCCTAGGCTGGACGGGGGCCCAACCCCTCGCCAACCCCTGACTCAGCCTGGAGGAACCCGAGCGGGAAGCAAACGGGGCTGGCCCTCCCCCAGCGGCCTGCCGCCCCCCAGCCCCCAAGCAGCCAGGAACACAGCGAGCAGGGACTCCACGGAGCCGTGCCTGCGCAATGCTCGAGAGCATATTGGTCTAAGAAACCAAGAACAAAGGCTCTGAAAAGAAAAAGAAAAAAAGATCTGCAAAACAGAAACCCCAAATCGGAATCTGGGAAGGGGAAATCAAGAGAGTAGTTCAACATGTCCAGCAGGCCCAGTGTTTACACTCACTCACTGGCTGGCCCGGGAGGAGGGGCCTCAGCGGGGGGTGGGGGTGGGGG
>NW_007251074.1:0-11367 GCF_000164805.1 Carlito syrichta
AAAAAAAAAATTAAACTGCAAACGTGCTACCTTTTATGAAAAAAAAAAAAGGATGACTCAGAAGTTGGATCCAGATGCCCAGAGGGCAGAATCAAGAGCCATGAAGGATTATTCCCAGGCCTTGAGTTTGCTTGACTGAATTTAAAAATTGCTTTAGCTGAGTATGGTGGCTCACACCTGTAATCCCAGCACTTTGGGAGGCGGAGGTAAGAAGATTGGCTAAGTCCATGCGTTGGAGATCTGCACGGGCAACATGGCGAGACATCCTCTCTACAATAAATCAAAAAATTAACTGGGCATGGTGGTGCATGCCTGTAGTTCCAGCTATGTGGAAGGCTGAGAGGGAAGGATCTCCTGAGCCCAGCAGGTTGAGGCTGCGGTGTCCGTGAGCGTGCCACTGCACTCCAGCCTGGGCAAGAGTGTGAGATTCCTACTAAAAAATAAAAATTGCTTTGGACTGGGGACATTTTCCCCTGGTTGAACCAGAATATAATTGCCATCCTTTGCCTGCCCCACTATTTTATGTTGGGAGCATTGGGACACACAATTTGCTTATTTGATTTCTCAGGTCTGTGGATGGAGAGACCTGTGCTCAGAAGCTACACGTAATGGGTCATCCTGTTGCTGATCTAGTTGATGATGTTTTGGACTTTTAAGTAGATTATATTTAAATGATGTTTTAGACTCTGAATTGACATTGTAATAGAATGAGACCTGATGTCTTTTGGACGTTTGTCCCCCTGCAAATCTCACGTTGGAATGGAATCCCCAGTGTTGAAGGTGGGGCCTGGTGGGAGGGGCTTGGGTCGCGGAGGTGGGCCTCTCTTGAATGGCATGGTGCCATTGTGGCCAGGATAAGCGAGCTCTGTTAATTCAAGGAAGAGCTGGTTGTTCCAAGGAGCCTGGCACCTCCTTTCTCTCTCTTGCTTCCACTCTCACCATCCGCCATGATCGTGAGCTTCCAGAGGCCTCGCCAGAAGCAGGTGCCAGAGTCTGCAGAACCGTGAGCCAAATAAATGTCTTTTTTTTATAAATCATGCAGCCTCGGGTATTCTTTTATGGCAATGCAAAACGAACTAGGGCGGGTGCCGTGGCTCACGCCTATAATCCCAGTACTTTGGAAGGCCGAGGTGAGAGGAATGCCTGAGCCCGTGGGTTCAAGACCAACCTGGGCAACAGGATAAGACCTCATCTCTACAATAAATCAAAAAACTAGCCGGGTGTGGTTAGCACACCTGTGGTTCCAGTTACTTGGAAGGCTGAGGCGGAAGGATCACCTGAGTTCAGCAGGTCGAGGCTGCGGTGGCCGGGAGCATGCTGCTGCACTCCAGCCTGGGCGACAGAGTGAGACTCTGACTCAAAAACAAACTGATACAAGACTCTTGAGAGGAGGTAAATGTCTTTTACCTTGGCAAGGGGTAGATGTGACTCTTTGGGGGCCACAGGGCAGACTGTGGTTGTTAGAATTCTAAAAATGGCCCCCCAAGATTCCATACCCCGTTCCACATGATGAGCTCTTCCTCTCGAGATTATGTTATGGTTTGTGGTGCAGCTGACTTGATACCCTGAGTAGGAGATAGTCAAGTGTGCCCAGACTCTTAACCTGCAAAGTTGCATGCTAATACATAGAGGTTGTGTTAAGCAACTGTTTGTGGTCATTTGTTACACAACAATAGAAAACTAACACAGTTCCCTTGGCAGTCTATCAGGAGAAACTCACCTCCTTTAGCCTGAAGACAGAACGCTAAGGAGCATGCCCAGAACAGAATGAGAACAGCAGCAGCCTGGCTTGGCTCAGTGGCTCAGCCTGTAATCCCAGCAATTTGGGAGGCCGAGGTGAGTGAATTGCCTGAGCCCGCGGGTTCGAGACCAGCCTGGGCAACTTAGTGAGACCTCATCTCTACAACAGATCAAAAATTAGCCAGGCATGGTAGCACACACCTGTAGTTCTAGCTACTTGGAAGGCTGAGGCGGAAGGATCGCCAGAGCCCAGCAGGTCATCGCTGGGGTGGCTGTGAGTGTGCCACTGCACTCCTGCCTGGGCGATAGAGTGAGACTCCAACTCAAAAACAAAACAAAAGAACAGCAGAACTCCAGGACAAGCTGAATCCTCATCCACAGCAAGCCTGCTATGGTCAGGTGGAGGCCTTTGGGGGTGTGGGACCCTGAGGCTTGGGGTGGAAACCTCTGGGTCAATGAGATCCCACATCTCCCTGAGCCCTCTGGGACTGTAAACATGTTTCACACCTCCCTGTGAGATGCCAATGTTCCCCTTTTGCTTGGAGATGCAGGGGCCAGTGCCTTGTGGCCAAGTACACCTCTAAATTTACGCCCCTCGGTGGCTCAGCCTGTAATCCCACGCCTTTGGGAGGCTGAGGTGAGTGGATTGCCTGAGCCCGCGGGTTCGAGACCCGCCTGCAGGTCGAGGCTGCAGTGGCTGGGAGCGGCCACTGCACTCCAGTCTGGGCGACAGAATGAGACTCCGACTCAAAAATAAATAAATAAATAAATTTACGCCCCATCTTTCTTCCTTCCACCAGACCAATAACCAGGGTTAAGCTGCCACATGGCCTCGCCTTGCTAAAAGAAGGAAGGGACTGTGCCAATTGTCAACTGTTTGCCTCTCATCTCCAAATGCACCCTTCATTGCCGACTCTGTGGAAATAGACCTGGACCCTTTACATATTTCTCCTCTGCCAGTTGGTTTCATGTCACTCAAGGCTGCTGGAGAGACTTTCAGGAAGAAGGTATTTTCCTCCCTCGTTCCAGCGTGCTACCTCAGCAGCCTCTGTGGCTCCTCCAGCTCCTGGCTGCTATGGCTTGGGCAGCTTCTCCATCGCGAGCAGGGAGCAGTGCAGGCAACCTTCCCAGGCACTCCCCATTCGAGTGCCATCGTGGCATGCCTCCAGTGACATACCTCCCCAGCATGGTGCTCCCAGACACCTAGAGGGCAGATTTCCCGTGAGTTCTGCAGGGAAGTTTGTCTCAGCACCACAGTCTTTGCCCTCCGAGGAGCCATGACCATGCCCCTGGAGGATGGCCCCTTCCCAGGGTGTGTTATCTCAGCATTAGAGGTAGTGGCTGCTCCCCATATCTGCTATTCCTGTATGCTTATTATTATTTTGTTTTGTTTTGTTTTTATTCAGATGGGGGTCTTGCTATGTTGCCCAGGCTGGTCTTGAACTCCTGGCCTCTAATGATCCTCCTGCCTTGGCCTCCCAAAGCAGTGGGATTGTAGATGTGAGCCACCATGTCCGGCCTATTCGTACATTCTTGAGATTTTTCTTTACTAGCCAGTCCTTGGTTACTCCAGTTCCCTGTTACACTTAATGATACAAACTGTCCCTATTCAAAGTATTATGTGTATTTTGTCTCCTGATTGGACTCTAACGGGGTGAGGCGCTGTGACCTGAAGAAGGTGGGGGACTTGGCCAACATGGACTGACGGAAGCCAGGACAGTGTATTGGACTTGGTGGGGCGGGAGGCGGGAGTGCCTGAGGCTGGGTGAGTGAAAGCTTGTTAGCCGGGTCGGTGGCTCAACCTGTAATCCCGCGCCTCTGGGAGGCTGAGGGGAGTAGATTGCCTGAGCTCGCGAGTTCGAGACCTGCCTGGGCAGCGAGACCTCATCTCTACAACAAATCAAAACATCAGCCAGGCGTGGTAGCGTGCGTCTGTAATTCCAGCTACTCGGAAGTCTGAGGTGGAGGGATCGCCGGAGCCCAGCAGGTCGAGGCTGCGGTGGCCGGGAGCGGCACTGCACTCCAATCTGGGCGACAGAATGAGACGCCAACTCAAAAAAAAAAGAAGAAAGCTTGTTGACTGGAACGTCTTGCTCATCATTCTGCTAAAGCACCCTCGCAAAGACTCCAGGAGAGGATACTAAAATGCTGCTAGGATGTTCCTTGGAAGCTAGGAGACAGCGACGGCACCTGCTAGCAAAACAGTAAAGCTAAAACTGCTACGGACGACAAATTTTTTTTTTGAGTTGAAGCCTCACTTTGTCACCCAGGCTGGAGTGCAGTGGCACAATCAAGACCACCACGGCCTCGACCTGCTGGGCTCCGGCGATCCTTCCGCCTCAGCTTTCCAAGTAGCTGGAACTACAGGCGTGCATCACTACAACCAGCTAATTTTTTAATGTATTGTAGAGACGAGGTCTCACCAAGTTGCCCAGGCTGGTCTCAAACCCACAGGCTCAGACAATCCTCTCACCTCAGCCTCTCAAAGTGCTGGGATATGCGCGTGAGCCACCATGCCTGGCCATGGACAACAATTAAAGACTCAGCCAGGTGTGGTGGCTCACTCCTGTCATCCCAGAACTTTGAGGGGCTGAAGCAAGACAATTGCAGATCCAGGCTACAGTGGCCATGAGCATGTGACTGCACTCTAGCCTGGACGACGGACTGAGACTCCACTCAAAAAAAAAAAAAAAAAAAAAGGAGCCGGTGTCGGTGGCTCGGCCTGTAACCCCGCGCTTTGGGATGCTGAGGTGAGTGGATTGCCTGAGCCTGCGGGTTCAAGACCCGCCTGGGCAACTTGGCGAGACCTCATCTCTACATTAAATCAAAAATTAGCCGGGTGTGGTAGCGCCCGCCTATAGTTCCAGCTACTTGGAAGGCTGAGTTGGAAGGATCGCCAGAGCCCAGCAGGTCAAGGCTGCAGTGGCTGGGAGCGACCACTGCACTCCAATCTGGGTGACAGAGTGAGACTCCAACTCAAAAAAAAAAAAGGTAGATGACATCAGGCTGGGTGCGGTGTCTCACACTTATAACCCCAGCACTTTGGGAGGCTGAGGCAGGAGAATTGCTTAAGTCCAGGAATTCGAGAGAAGCCTGGGCAACACAGGGAGAACCTGTCTCTACAAAAAAATTTAAAAATTATCTGGTCCAGGCACAGTGGCCCATGCCTGTAATCCCAGCACTTTGGGAGGCCAAGATGAGAGAACTGCCTGAGCCTGCAGGATCAAGACCAGCATGGGCAGCGTGGTGAGACCTCGTCTCTACAATAAATCAAAAAATTAACCGGACATGGTGGTGCATGCCTATAGTTTCAGCTACTTGAAAGGCTGAGGTGGAAGGTTTGCCTGAGCCCAGTAGGTGAAGGCTGCAGTGGCCATGAGCATGCCACTGCACTCCAGCTTGGGCAACAAAGTGAGACTCCACGTCAAAAACAAACAAAAATTAGCTGGATGTGATCATTGAGAAATTTTCCAGAAGTTCAAACCTGCAGTGAGCTATGATCATGCCACTGCACTCTAGCCTGAGTGACAGAGCAAGACCCTATCTCAAAAAAATAAAAAGACTATCACAAACTCAACCTGCACTGGAAGCTGCTTTGCTAAAGCTGATGACACAGCTTTGGGCACATGGTTGATGGTCATTGATTTGGTAAATGCTTTCTTTTCCATCTCTGTCAAGGAGATTCAGAAAAAATATGCATTCATTGTAGATGGATAAGAGTATACATTTATTGGCCAGACGTGGTGGCTCATGTCTGTAATCCCAGCACTCTGGGAGGCCAAGATGAGAGAACTGCTTGAGCCCAGGAGTTTGACACCAGCCTGGTCTCTGCAATACATCAAAAAATTAGCAAGATGTGGTGGCGTGCCCCTGTAGTCCCAGCTACTCGGGAAGCTGAGGTAGTAGGATCACCTGAGCCCAGGAGGTAGAGGCTGTGGTAGCCATGATTGTGCCACTACACTCCAGCCTGGGTGACAACATGAGACTCCGACTCAAAAAATAAAATTATTTCATCACCCACCATACATACTCTCCACCTGTGTTATCTCGCCCTCAGATATAGTCTAGAGGGCCTCCCTGCATATCCTGAGAACATCATCTTGATCCACAAGAGTGATGACACCATGCCCATCAGACTGGATGGGCAAGATCTGGCAAGGATGTTGGAGTCTTTGCCAAGAAACTTGTCCTCCATGTTTCTGTTCTGGTAGAGCCCTGACTGATACAGACTCTGTGCCAATATCACTATGGTTTGAACATGAGCACAGCGGGTTGAGGCTGCAGTGGCCAGGAGTGGGCCACTGTTCTCTAACCTGGGTGACCAGAGCGAGAATCCAATTCAAAAATAAAAATAAAAAGATACTGTCAATAATGTGTGTGGGCCTCCTCCATTTGGTTTGAAAGGCCTTAAGATCAATTCCAAGATTGCCTGGAGGAAGAAGAAATTCTCCTGTGAATGACAGCATCAGATCTTGATAAATCATATGGAAATAGGTGTTTGATGTCTGCTACTGGCTCCGTTTCTCTGGTAGTGCCCTGACTGATACAGATTCTGTGCCAATATCAATATGGTTTGAACATATGAGGAGACCCAAAAAACTTGGAATATATTTATAAAAAATTGTGTATTCTTACATTTGTTTTGTTTTGGGCTTTTTGGGTTAGAGTCTCATTCTGTTGCCCAGACTGGAGGGCAGTGGCACGCTCATGGCCACTGCGGCCTCTACCTGCTGGGCTCAGGTGATTCTTCTGCCTCAGCCTTCCAAGCAGCTGGAACCACAGGCATGCACCACCACACCCAGCTAATTTTTTTGATTTATTGTCGAGACAGGGTCTTGCCAAGTTGTCCAGGCTGGTCTTGAACCCATGGGCTCAGGCAATCCTCTCACCTCCGCCTCCCAAAGTGTTGGGATTACAGACATGAGCCACCACACATGTTTAAACTTCAGTCACCTTCAAAGTACTCACCATTTGATGCAATACACCTTTCGAGATGCTTTTTCCACTGCTCAGAACAGTTTTCGAACTCATCAATATTGATGCTTTTTAGCGCTTCTGCCATTTTTTGTTTTATCTCTTCCACATTGGCAAAAAGTTTCCCTTTGAGGACTTTTTTCATCTGGAGAATCAAAAAAGTCACTCAGGGCAAGATCAGGTGAATAGGGAGGGTGGGGCACAGAGGTCATGCAGCTTTTGGACAAAAACTGCTCAATACTCAATGCAGTGTGGGCAGGTGTGCTGGTAAATCACCCATGGTGAAATGGGCGAACACGCTGAAAGAATCTCCAAAACAAATTCACTGAAGCTGGGCACAGCCTCTTACAACACCACTGATGCTAGTGGGTTCCTAGAACACTTACCTAGTGGGGGAAGCTTTTACTACAGGGGGTCCAACCTCAAAAGATAATTCTGGTTTTTTTGGGGTTCTCCCAGCATGTAGGCGTGTCTCCAAAATTCTTTTGGGCCTGAAACCCAGAGGTGAGGCTATTAAGAGGTGGAGCCTGAGAAAGTGATTAAGTCAGGATGGCTCATCCCTCCTGAATGGATTAGTGCTTTTGGGGGGGGTCAGTTTTTGTGGTTTTATTTTTTTATTTAGTATTTATTTATTTATTTATTTATTCTTATTTATTTATTTATTTATTTATTTATTTATTTTTGAGTCGGAGTCTCACTCTGTCGCCCAGACTGGAGTGCAGTGGCCCCTCCCGGCCACCGCAGCCTTGACCTGCTGGGCTCCGGCGATCCTTCCGCCTCAGCCTTCCGAGTAGCTGGAACTCCAGGGGCATGCTACCACGCCCGGCTAATTTCTTTAAATTTTTATTGTAGAGATGAGGTCTCGCCTGCCCAGGCAGGTCTCGAACCCGCGGGCTCAGGCAATCCACTCACCTCAGCCTCCCAAAGGCGCGGGATTACAGGCTGAGCCACCGAGCCCGGCTTGTGGTTTTATTTAACCACAAATAAAACATGCATGTGAGCTGTCTATTCATTTTCTTCACTGTGCAGTCTGGCATTAGGATTGGTGACTGATGGCCAGCTGGGCTGCTCTTTCTAACCATGGCTTTGCAGTTCTTGGAGGAAATGTGAGCAATCTCAGTAAGATTTGTTGCATATCAGCAGCACTTCCGGTTCCTTGACATTGTGGACCAGGGACTTCCGGAAGCCACTGGGCAGCATGTGCTTTGTTTTCTTGTTGCTCCCGTAATCAATGTTGGGCATCAAGATCTGGTCCTTGAATCTTCTACATACCCTATTGTCAATACCTCCAGGTTTCCTTCTGCTACACTTAATCTTGACATATCGGTCTGACTGGTGCCGGATGAATTTCTTGGTCCTCTTTTTGACGACCTCGGGCTTCACCAGGGGTCTGAGGGCAGCCATGATGTAGGAAGAGGAGATTAGTGCTCTTATAAAAGAGGCTAGAGGGGGCCAGTTGTGGTGGCTCAAGCCTGTAATCCCAGTACTTTTGGAGGCCGAGGTGAGAGGATTGCCTGAGTCCACAGGTTTGAGACCAACCTGGGCAACTTGGCGAGACCTCATCTGTACAATAAATCAAAAAATTAGCTGGACGTGGTGGCACATGCCTATAGTTCCAGCTTCTTGGAAGGCTGAGGCAGAAGGATCACCTGAGCCCAGCAGGCTGAGGCTGCAGTGGCCATGAGCGTACCACTGTCCTCCAGTCTAGGCATTAGAGTGAGACTCAAAAAAAAAAAAAAGTCTGGAGGAAGCTCCCTGGTGGCTATTTTCCTTCTGTTCCTCCTTGCATGTGAGGATACATCTTCATCCCCTGGAGGACACAGGAACAAACAAGGTGCCATCTTGGAAGCCGAGCTAGCCCTCATCTGCTGGCCCCTTGACCTTGGATTTCTCAGCCTCCAGAACTGTGAGAAATAAATTTCTGTTCTTCAAAAATGGCCCAGTCTCAACTGGGCACAGAGACTCATAGCCATAATACCAACACTTTGGAAGACAAAGACAAGAGAATTGCCTGAGCCCATGGGTTTGAGGCCAGCTTGGGCAACGTGGTGAGACCCTGTCTCCACAATAAATCAAAGACTTAGCCAGGCATGGTGGCACGCACCTGTAGTTCCAGTTACTTGGAAGGCTGAGGTGAAAGAATTGCCTGAGCCCAGCAGGTCAAGGCTGTGGTGGCCATAAGTCTGCCACTGTACTCCAGCCTGAGCAACAGAGTGAGACTCTGACTCAATAACTAAGTAAATAAAGTACAAATTCTAAAATATGTTCTAGTTGAATTGTCCTTTCACCAAAAATCTTTGAGTCAAATAGACATAATAGAAAAGAGAGGTAAAGCCGAGCTCGGTGGCTCAGTCTGTAATCCAGCACTTTGGGAGGCCAAGGTGAGTGGATTGCCTGAGCCCACGGGTTCGAGACCCGCCTGGGCAACTTGACGAAACCTCATCTCTACAATAAATCAAAAAATCAGCCGGGCGTGGTAGCACGCGCCTGTAGTTCCAGCTACTTGGAAGGCTGAGGCGGAAGGATCGCCGGAGCCCAGTAGGTCCAGGCTGCGGTGGCCGGGAGCGGCCACTGAACTCCAGTCTGGTTGACAGAGTGAGACTCCAACTCAAAAAAAAAAAAAAAAAAAAAAAATAGAAAGAGAGGCGTCAGAGACTGAGGGAAGATAGACAGACCCTCGGAGTCGCGAGGGACGACTCTCTGGTGTCAGGAATGAATTTTTATAAATATTTGAGTGAGAGTCTCACTCTGTCAACCAAGCTGGAGTGCAGTGGCACATTCGCAGACACTGCTGCCCTGACCTGCTGGGTTCAGGTGATCCTTCCTCCTCAGTCTTTCAAGTAGCTGGAACTACAAGCATGCACCACCATGCCTGGCTAATTTTTTTATTTATTGTAAGAGACAAGGTCTTGCCGAGTTGCCCAGGCTGGTCTCAAACCCCTAGACTCAGGCAATCCTCTAGCCTCCGCCTCCCAAAGTTATGAGATTACAAGCATGAGCCACTGCACCCAGCTGAAGTCAGGAATATTGAACTGAAAAATGAGAGCGGTGAGTCTCCAGCATGTGAAAATACCTTTTCTTGCTCTCTGGTTGTTACTTTGTGAAAATCAGTTGAAGAAGCCACTGAGCTGCTTTGACAGACGCACTGATTTCACCACTGGGTTTCTCTTCTCTGCGTGCTGGGCCCAGGTGAATGCAGGCCAACACAGCGGTGAATTAATCCCTGGGCGAATGCCAACCGAGTGCAGACTTGGGCAGCGGGACTTTTAAAGAACAGGAAAGTAGGCAGGCAGGGTGAGTGCTGGCGGCCTGGGTTGGTAAATACCATCCCAGACAATCCTCGACCACAAAATAGCGCTTGCCCTGGAAAGCTACAAAATTAGAACCTCAAACATCAGCTGGTTACAAATTAAGACTCTGCTATTTACCTTCCTCGTCCTCAGGGAGCCGCATCCTTCTGTCTATGTGGCTCCTGCAAGGAGAAATGAATAGAATGATGGCTCTGGGGGATGGTGCTGTATTTGAGTTGGGTCTATTAAGACCCACACCCAATGTCTTGAGTGAAAGAACAGGGCCTTTGCAAAGGAGGTGGCTTTTTCCACCTTTTTGTGATCCAAGTTTCCAGATCCTAGGGGAAGGGCAAGGGGAGAACTGGGACTTTCAGCTCAGGAGGCCCAATCGCAGGGAACTGGTATCTCCCTGCCTCTCTCTCTGTGAGCTCGGCCTGGCCTGGGCCCTGGGTACTGCATTTCCCCCACTGCCCTAGCCCCTCGCCTTCCTTCTGCGCTTCAGGCTGATGTGCAGGATAATTTCCAGGAAACACTGCGTCCCCGCCTTTTTTTTGAGTCGGGATCTCACTGTGTTGCCCAGGTTGAAGTACAGTGGCATGAACATAACATAGCCAGGACTACAGGCGTCTCACCATACTTGGCTAATTTTTTATTTTTTATTTTTGAGTTGGAGTCTCACTCTGTCGCCGAGACTGGAGTGCAGTGACATGCTCCTGGCCACCGCAGCCTCAACCTGCTGGGCTCCGGCGATCCTTCCGCCTCAGCCTTCCAAGTAGCTGGAACTACAGGCACACACTACCATGCCTGGCTAATTTTTGATTTATTGTAGAGACGAGGTCTCGCCAAGTTGCCCCGGTGGGTCTCGAACCCCCGGGCTCAGGCAATCCACTCGCCTTGGCCTCCCAAAGTGCTGGGATTACAGGCTGAGCCACTGAACCTGGCCTTTAAATTTTGTATAGAGACGAGGTCTCACTATGTTGCCTAGGCTGGTCTTGAACTCCTGGGCCCAAGCAATCTTCCCGCCTCGGTCTCCCAAATTGCTGGGCTTACAGGCACAAGCCATGGCACCTAGCGTTCCCATTCTTTTTAAACGTATGCAGCAGGCTTTAAGACACAACTAAGTCAAACCTCCATGTTACACATAGCTTGGAGTCTCACCCCTCCCTTAGCTGACTCCCGGGAGCAGTGACCTCAGCCCAAGGCCAGGTTGCAAGTTCCAAGGGTGGCAGAGCTGGGGCTACCTCCCCCAGGCCCGCCCCAGAAACCCCTGCCCAACCCTTTCTCTTCCACAGTGGCATTTCTCTTTCCTCTTTTTTTTTTTTTTTGAGTTGGAGTCTCACTCTGTCGCCCAGACTGGAGTGCA
>NW_007251074.1:11530-16050 GCF_000164805.1 Carlito syrichta
CCAAGTTGCCCAGGTGGGTCTTGAACCCGTGGGCTCAGGCAATCCATTCACCTCAGCCTTCCAAAGGCGTGGGATTACAGGCTGAGCCACCAAGCCTGGCTTCTCTTTATTCTTACCTCTGCCTTCCAAAGTGCTGGCATTATGGATGTGAGCCACCATGCCTGGCCGCTCTTATTTCACTCTTTCAAAAATAAATACAGAAATCCTCATGGGTCCCTATGTGAAAGGAAGAAAGCAATAGACAGACAGATCCAAAAGGGAACACTAGGTCCCAGACCCATTTTTCCTGGCAATTCATTCCATAACTGCATGGCAAATGCAGAGGTTTCCGTTCCAACCTGTCTTGTGCATAGACATTCGCCGCCTCTGAACACCCCATGCCAGATGGCAGGGGCGGGACCAGGAAGCCTGGGAAGGCCACACACAGACAGTCGAGGTGTACAGACTCACCAGGCTGTACTTGTGGTCCTGACAAATGGGCAGAAAAATGGAAATGTCTCCTCTCTTTGCCAGGATAAATGGAACAGTTAGACCAACTATACCCTGATTTCCCTCCATGTTATGCCAAGATTTAGAGATTTCAAATCTGGCCTGGTGCAGTGGCTCACGCCTGTAATCCCAGCATTTTGGGAGGCTGAAGTGGTGAGGTTGGAGGATCACTTGAGGCCAGGAGTTTGAGATTAGCTTGGGCAGCATAGCAAGACCTCATCTCTAAAAATAATCCAGGCCGGGCATGATGGCTCAAGCCTGTAATCCCAGCATTTGGAAGGCCGAGGCGACAGGATTGCCTGAGACCAGGGGTTCAAGATCAGCCTGGGCAACTTGGTGAGACCTCATCTCTATAATAAATAAAAAATCAGCTGGGTGTGGTAGCACGCCTGTAGTTCCAGCTACTTGGAAGGCTGAGGCGGAAGGATCGCTGGAGGCCAGCAGGTCGAGGCTGCGGTGGCCGGGAGCGCCCATTGCACTCCAGTCTGGTCGATACAGTGAGACTTCGACTCATAATAATAATCATCATCATCATCATCATCATCATCATCATCATCCAAAAATTAGCCAAATATAGTGGCACACACCTGTAGGTCCAGCTACTCAGGAAGCCGAGGCAGGAGGATCTCCTGAGGTCCTGAGGTTGAGGCTGCATGAAGCTGTGATCAGGCCACTGCAATCCTGCCTGGAGGACAGAGTGAGATCCTGACTCAAAAATAAAAATAGAAAAGCTCAAATCAGGCCGGGCTTGGTGGTTCAGCCTATAATTCCAGCTCTTTGGGAGGCCGAGGCGAGTGGATTGCCTGAGCCCGCGGCTTCGAGACCGCCTGGGCAGCGAGACCTCATCTCTACAATAAATCAAAAATTAGCCGGGCATGGTAGCGCACGCCTGTAGTTCCAGCTACTTGGAAGGCTGAGGCGGAAGGATCGCCGGAGCCCAGCGGGTCGGGGCTGCAGTGGCGGGGAGCGGCCGGCCACTGCACTCCAGTCTGGGTGACAGAGTGAGACTCCAACTCAACAACAACAACAACAAGCTCAAATCAGCCGGGTGTGGTGGTGCAAGCCTGTAGTTCCAGCTACTTGGAAAGCTAAGGCAGAAGGATCTCCTGAGCCCAGCAGGTCGAGGCTGCGGTGACCTTGAGCGTGCCACTGCACTCCAGCCTGAGCAACAGAGTGAGACTCCAACTCAAAAAAAAAAAAGGTCAAATCTTCACTGCTGCTGCCTAGCCTGATCTGTCTGCATGAGAGGTCGCCTGTCATTTCCTCCCGCTCCTGCCCAGGCAGGTCCGGTCCTGCTGATGGAGGCCAGTTCAAGTCTGAACATAATAATGGCCCTTCCTAGGTTGCTACGCAGATGTCGCAACACCCCTCCCCCACGCTTAGCATCTGGGAAATCAGGTCTTCACCTTCCCCCGCAAGTCACCTCAGGTAATAGAAATCGTGACCACATATGGGAAGAGCATTGCCTAGAACACAGGACGATTGTCCTGACCCAACCTCTGTCCCAGCCCACCTTTCTAGACCAACGGTAGATCCCTAAAACACAGCTCAACCATCACCTCCTCTTGCATCTGATTCTTCCGAGCAGAGACATCCCCTCCTCCTCTGCTGTCACGCCTGCATGCTCTACAAAACTGTCACAGTATTTATCCCACTGTTTATCATCAGTGGCAGACGTGTCTTCTAGTCCTGTGAGTTCCTCAAGGGAAGAAAACTGTCTTGATCATCTCATCTATCTATAGCACACGGCAGGTACCCCATAAACAAAGAATTATAGAATCTCAGCTAGGCGCCCGTGACTCACAACTGTAATCCCAGCACTTTTGGGAGGTCAAGGTGGGAGGATTGCTTGAGGCCAGGAGTTCAAGACCAATCTGGGCCACATAGCAAGTCTCTGTGTCTACAACAAATAATTTTTGTAAAACAATGTATGGGCTGGGCTCAGTGGCTAAAGCCTGTAATCCCAGCACTTTGGGAGGTCAAGGAGAGGACTGCCTGAGCTCAGGGGTTCAAGGCCAGCCTGGGCAGCTTCACGAAATCTCGCCTCTACAATCAATCAAAAAATAAGCCGGGCGTGGTAGCATGTGCCTACAGTTCCAGCTACGTGGAAGGCAGAAGGATCTCCTGAGCCCAGCAGGTTAAGGCTGCAGTGGCCGTGAGTGTGCCACTGAACTCCCGCCTGGACGACAGAGTAAGACTCCAACACAAAAAAAAAAAAAGAAAAGAAAAGAAATTACGTCTATAAATTATGTACATGATTGTGTCAGTGATTGTCCAATAGAAAGAATTTGGGTGTGGGATGTGTCTCCCTCCCCTCTGTGAGTGTGTATCAGCCCTCTAAAGGCATTTTGAGCTTGGTACCAAAAGCGGGTGGGCAGCTGACTGCTTCCTTTCTGCATTGTTTGGGTCCAGAGCAGAAATCTAGGAAGAGATTTTTTTTTTTTTTTTTTTTTTGATTCAGAGTCTTGGCTCAGGCAATCCTGGAAGAGCTACTTTTGATGTGGAACTTCCCGAGCAAAGAATCCTCCTTGGTGTGGCTTGAAACATTGCCATGGTGTGTTTGGATAATGACTAAATTAGTCCTCATAACGACTGGGAATGAAAGGGCCGTCTAAAGATAACTGTGGGACATGGATTGAGACCAGTGGAAGAGCCCCATCTAAGGTACAGGATGGTAGGAAAAGCAAGTTCACCTCTCATGCCCACTTTCCAACTCCGGGTTTTTTCTTTCTTCTTCTTCTTCTTTTTTTGAGTCGGAGTCTCTGTCACCTAGGTTGGAGTGGCATGCTTATGGCCACCACAGCCTCAATCTGCTGGGCTCAGACAATCCTACCTCAGCCTTCCAATTAGCTGTAACCAAAGCCACCACACTCAGCTAATTTTTCTTTTATTCATTGTAGAGACGAGGTCTCTCAAGTTGCCCAGTCTGTCTTGAACTCTTGGATTCAGGCAATCCTCTTGTCTCAGCCTCCCAAAGTGCTGAGATTAGAGGTATGAGTCACTACGTTCAGCTCCAGGTATTTTTAAAAGAAAGGCCAGACAAAGTGACTCACGCCTATAATCCCAGAATTTTGGGAGGCCAAAGTGGGAGGATTGCTTGAGTTCAGGAACTCAAAACCAGCCTGGGCAACATAGTGAGACCCCGTTTCTACAAAAAATCAAAGCAGTAACTAGGCGTGGTGGTGTGCACCTGTAGTTCCAGCTACTTGGGAGGCTGAGGTAGAAGGATTGTCTGAGACCAGGATGTGGAGGTGATGGGGTGCTATGGTCCTGCCACTGTACTCCAGCCTGGGTGACAGAGTGAGACCCTGAATAAAAAAATAAAAGGTAGAGGAAAAACAGCAGTAGGTTGGGTTTAGTAACCTCTGTGGATATGGTAGGTGGGGTGTTTAGGCCTTAGCTAACTCTGTAAAACAGGTAATGTCATCCTAACACTTTGGGAGGCAGAGGTAAGAAGACTGCCTTAGTCCAAGGGTTCGAGACCTGGGCAACTTGGCGAGACCTTGTCTCTACAATAAAAATTGGAAAATTAGCCGGGCATGGTGGCATGCGCCTGTGGTTCTAGCTACTTGGAAGGCTGAGGCAGAAGGATCAACTGAGCCCTGCAGGTCGAGGCTGCAGTGGCCATGAGCATATCCTTGCACTCCAGTCTGGGTGACAGAGAGACTCCTACTCAAAAAATAAAAAAAAAGTCATGTCTTTTTGAGTGTCCATTACTGGGGCTGAGGGCCAGACATAGGTCACCTGATGCTCAGCACCCTCCACCACCCTGCAAGGAAAGAATACCATTTATAAGCCGGGCTCGGTGGCTCAGTCTGTAATCCCGCGCCTTTGGGAGGCTGAGGTGAAGTGGATTGCCTGAGCCCGCGGGTTCGAGACCGCCTGGGCAGCGAGACCTTATCTCTACAATAAATCAAAAAATTAACTGGGCATGGTAGTGCATGCCTGTAATTCTGGCTACTTGGAAGGCAGAGGCAGAAGGATCGCCGGAGCCCAGCAGGTCAAGGCTGCGGTGGCCGGGAGCGGCCACT
>NW_007251074.1:16107-18486 GCF_000164805.1 Carlito syrichta
CGGCCACTGCACTCCAGTCTGGGCGACAGAGTGAGACTCCAACTCAAAATAATAATAATAACAACAATAAGAATACCATTTATAGATGGAGGCCCAAAGAGGTCCACATGCCGGCCCAAATCGCCCAGCTGATACATGGCAGGGCAGAGAGGTCTCATTCTGCCTCCCAGGATGGAGACAGTAATCCCTTTCTGTGCTGCATTACAAAATTGTAAGACTAAGGAGAGAATGAACAGAAAAGCACATCTTTTTTTTTTTTTTAAGTCAGTCTTACTCTATAGCCAGACTGGATGGAGAGCAGTGGCACACTCATGGCCACCCCAGCGTTGACCTGCTGGGCTCAGGCAATCCTTCTGCCTCAGCCCTCTCAGTAACCCGAACTATAGGTGCGCACTACCATACCCAGCTAAGTTTTTGATATATTATTGTATTATTGTACGGACGAGGTCTCACCAAGTTGGCCAGGCTGGTCTTGACCCCCTGGGCTCAGGCAATCCCTTCGCCTCAGCCTCCCAAAGTGCTAGGATTGCAGGCTTGAGCCACCGCGCCCGGCCAAGGCATATCTTAAGAGACAAAGGTGGTCACCAGGCACGGTGGCTCATGCCTGTAATCTCAGCGCTTTAGGAAGCTGAGACAAGTGGATGGCTTGAGCACAGGAGTTTGAGACCAGCATTAGCTAGATGTGATGGCACATGCCTGTAGTCCCAGCTACCAGGGAAGCTGTGGTGGGAATATTGCCTGAGCCCAGGTGGTCAAGGCTGCGGTGAGCAGCAGTGATTGCTTCACTGCACTCCATCCTGGGCGACAGAGTGAAGCCCTTACACCCCCCAAAAATAAAAGAGAAAAGGCCCATGAGTGTAGAGAACCATCTTATTGGTTGTGAGAAAGCCCCACTGTCTGTTATGGACGCACCTGTGGCTTGACCCAGGAGCGCAGAGCCACCTACAAGAACCTCTGAGCTACCTGAAAGATCCTTGAAAATGGAGTGATGATTGTGACCCTCGGGATTGGATCTCACTGGAGAAACCAGATCTGCATCCAGAAGATCACAAGTTCCACCCAGATGTGTAGTCAAGCAATTCTAGAGACAGGAAGAAAGGGCCTGAGAGAAGTCGGGTCAGACCAGCTCTGACATTTCTGCGCCTTCCAGATGCCGTAGGAAAAAATGCCGTTGTGTGTCTGTGTGTGGGGAGAGGGTGGAACTGAGAGGCTGGGCTGCCAGCACAAATGCCAAACAAGGTTGCAGGTGATCTGTGGAGCCAGTGGGGAGCACTCCTAATGTGCTGGTTCGTGGGGACAAGCTTTTATTAGAAACCTTCCATTTTTCTGGCATTTCCCTAATTTAGCCAAACCACTCTTGGCAAAAGAGTCTGGATGTCCTTAGCCCAGGGTGGATTTATTTTTTATTTTTATTTATTTAGTCGGAGTCTCACTCTGTTGCCCAGGCTGGAGTGCAGTGGCACGCTCACAGCCACCACAGCCTGGTCCTGCTGGCCTCAGGTAGTCCTGCCTCAGCCTTCCAAGTAGCCGGAACTACAGGAACACGCCACCACGCCCGGCTAATTTTTTGATTTATCGTAGAGATGAGGTCTCACCAAGTTGCCCAGGCCGGTCTCAAAACTATGGGCTCAGGCAATCCTCTCACCTCTTCCTCCCAAAGTGCTGGGACTATAGGCTGAGCCACCGTACCAGGCCTATTTTTTATTTTTATTTTTTGAGTCAGCGTCTCACTCCGTCACCCAGGCTGGAGTGCAGTGTAGCAGCCTCATAGCCACCGCAGCCTCGAACTGCTGGGCTCAGGTGATCCTTCTGCCTCAGCCTTCCAAGTATCTGGAACTATAGGCAAGTGCTACCACACCCGGCTAATCTGTTGATTTATCCTAGAGACGAGGTCTCACTAAGTTGCCCAGGCTGTTCTCAAACCCCTGGACTCAGGTGATGCTCTCACCTCCGCCTCCCAAAAGGCTGAGATTACAGGCGTGAGCCTCTGAGCCCGGCTGGATTTGATCGAATTGGCAGTAGGACGGTGGACACACGCGGGGGCACAGGGCTGGGCGACAAAACCGTGGGCCAGGCCCCGCGGGCCGGGAACTTCCAGTGGAACCTCGAATCAGTCAGCGCCCCGCCCCAGCCCCCGCTGGGCCTCAGTTTCCCCAGCATGAGACCCCCAGGGCTGACCCACAGGCTGACTCCACCCCCTCGCCATCGGACGTCAGATCCCATGGCTGTGCTGCCGGCCCTTAAGGGGCCGGAGGGCGTGCCCGACCCGAGGCGGCGGAGGCCAGCAGAAGTCGGGGGGCCCCTTCCCCCGTTGCCCTTCGGCCCCCAAGTCGCCAGCCCCCCAGCGGCGCAAGTGTCCGGAGCCGATAAAGGCGGCGG
>NW_007251074.1:19003-27322 GCF_000164805.1 Carlito syrichta
TCCCCGGGTCGGGCTGGCGATTGTTCCCTCCGAGACTGGCTGGCTCTGTCGAATTTCCAGACGCCTCTCTGGGACAGGTCCTGGGGTGGGGTGGGGCGCGGGAGGGGCTCTGTTTTCAAGGAAAGCGAGGCACCAATAACCTTGCCTCCCCCGTCTGCTCGTTTGATCTTCTTATCTCTTATACCGCCCTGGCTTGCGGGTGTGGCGGGGAGGGGCCCCATTTTACGGAAGGCAAAACTGAGGGGCGGTCCATCTAGCAAAAAAAAAAAAAAAAAAAAAAACGAGAAACGAATTCCCATCTGTCTCTGGCTGGGCTCGGAATGTGACAGCCCAGACCCCCCTCCCTGGCTGCAGCCCCTGGCGAGACCTGGAGATCTCCAGGTCATAGGAAAAGGAGACCCCGGATCCTCTTCTGGCTCCCTGGCTTCCTTTTGGGGGCGACTCCACCCTCTTCTTCCTGTCTTCTTCCACATCCCTGAGGACACCCGACTGGGCGACAAACCCCAGCTGGCCATGGTTAAGAATGGGACCTTGGCTGCCTTCCTGCATGCCCTCAGGACTGGAGAAGGGGTCCAGCACTCCTCTTTCCTCACCCTTCAGTCTAATTAAATGTCACTCGAATGTTCCAATGTGTGTAACTGGAGCAAGCCCCTTCCCGACTCTGGGCCTCCGTTTCACGCCATCTGTGTAAGAAGCCTTTCTGGGATTCTCTCGCTCAGGTACTTCCCCTGCAGGCAACAGCAACAGCCCACCACAGCGGTCTGCTGGGTTTTCCTTTTGCTGGATCCGAAGAATGCTTGGCTCTCCAGCACCTGGGCACATAGGAGGTACTCCATAAAAGGTCACTGATGAGGTAAAAGGTATCTGGGCCCGTCCCCTCTCTGCCAACACATTCCTAATGATGACCAAAAGCAAGAAAAGAAAAGTAAGTGGGTTTATCTCCCCTATTGTCTCTGCATCACCACAGGAGAGGGGGTGGACTCCCACTTCCTGAGGCTGGTGGGGCAGCAGAAATATTTCCACTCAGACACTAGGTTTGAACTTGACCTCTGCCCCACCTTTCCTGTGTATGGCCACATAGCCACTTTGAACCCTTGATTTTTTTTTTTTTGAGTCTCAGGGTCTCACTCTGTCACCCAGGCTGGAGTGCAGTAGCACGCTCTTGGCCACTGCAGCCTGCAGCCTCGACCTGCCGGGCTCAAGCAATTCTTCCACCTCAGCCTTCCAAGTAGCTGGAACTACAGGCATGTGCCACTACACCCAGCTCATTTTTTTGGTGTATTGTGGCGATGAGGTCTTGCCGAGTTACCCAGGCTGGTCTCGGACCCCTGATCTCAGGCAGTCCTCTTGTCTCCATCCCCCAAAGTACTAGGATTATGGGCATGAGCCACACCGCCCGGTTAGCAGCTGTCTTCCCTTTAGGCATTTGTCTCCAGTAAACAGGACAAGGGATCCAGACACACAAAGATGAACAAGACATGGTCTCTGCCTTGGAGGAAGTGACATGGTCTCTGCCTTGGAGGAAGTGACTCTGGCCGGAGGGGGGGGGAGGGAGTAGGAGACAGGAGACAGCCCGATGCACAGGTTAGCACAACACCTCCAGGCGGTTTAGAAGGCACAGCCAGGGCTGTGGGCGGGCGGGTGGCCTCAACAGCATACGGGGCTTGTTTGTTTCTTAAGTTTTATTTTTTGTTTTCACTTCACCATCGTTGGCAACTCCCTTAAGGGAAGCCGGGGCAGCTTGGGACCTGCCTCCTTTCCTGGGCTTGAGTGCCACACCTGAGGGAGAGGTCCACAGGGTAACTCCCCACCCCCACCCCTTCTTCTCGGGACTCTGGGTGACCCTGGGTGACTCAGGGTGAGCAGCGGTGCATGTCATTGCCAAAGGCCTCAGGGACATGCCTGCTGATTTTCACTGTGGGTCAGCGTCAATCTGTGCAGGGAGGTCACAGTGGTGGTCATATTGGGGGTGCCTGATTTTTACCTTGAACTTGAATAATGCTGTAGATGGCTTAAATTTATTTTCCAAGTAAATATACATTGATTATAGCTAAGCGCAGTGGCTCACACCTGTAATCCCAGCTATTTGGGAGGCGGAGGTGAGAGGATTGCCTGAGCCCAGGGGTTTGAAACCAATTTGGCGAGACCTCGTCTCTACAATAAATCAAAAAATTAGCTGGGTGTGGTGGCCCACACCTGTGGATCCAGCTACTTGGAAAACTGAGGCGGAAGGATCACCTGAGCCCAGCAGGTCGAGACTGCGGTGGCCGCGAGTGTGCACTGCACTCCAGCCTGGGTGACAGAGACTCGGACTCCAAAAAAAAATTTTTTACATTGATTTATATCTGCATATGGATCAAATATTCAGCATGCGATACAAACGTCAAAAGTGACCAAAAAAGAACATAAGGAAACATATTTTTCTTCCCCTTGCCCTCAGCCTCCCAAATTCTCTCCCTGGAGGTAATCACTCTCATTAGTTTCTTCTATATCCTTCCAGAAATCAAATATTTCCTTTTAGGAATCTTTTTAAAAGCTGCATCTGGTTTTTGTTATGTTTTGTTTTGTTTTGAGTTGAGGTCTCACTCTGTTGCCCAGGCTGGAGTGCAGTGGCACACTCAGGGCCACTGCAGCCTCAACCTGCTGGGCTCAGGTAATCCTTCTGCCTCAGGCTCCAAGTTGCTGGAACCACAGGTGTGCACCACCATGCCCAGCTAAGTTTTTTGATTTATTGTAGAGATGAGGTCTCATCAAATTTCCCAGGCTGGTCTCAAACTGGTGAATTTAGGCAATCCTCTCACCTCTGCCTCCCAAAGTGCTGGGATTACAGACTGAGTCACCGCACCCACTTGAAAGCATTGTTTATCAAGATGTGGTCTACAGACTACCTGCGTCAGAATCACCCAGACGTTCAAGTTGGAGAAAACTGCTTTGAGGAATTTACCAGCTATCCTCCTGTGGTGAGAAAGATCTTTCCAGACGTCCTTATTTCTAGTGAAGAGACTAAGGCCAAACCTGACTGAATTCAAGCCAGGTCTAGAACCAAAGTTTCCAACATTTAAAATAATTTTATATTTAAAAAGATAACCGGGCTCAGTGGCTCAGCCTGTAATCCCGCACTTTGGGAGGCCAAGGTGAGTGAATTGCCTGAGCCCGCGGGTTCGAGACCCGCCTGGCCAACTTGGTGAGACCTCATCTCTACAATAAATTAAAAAAAAAAAACAAATTAGCCGGGTGTGATGGCGTGCGTCTGTAGTTCCAGCTACTTGGAAGGCTGAGGTGGAAGGATCACTGGAACCCAGCAGGTCGAGGCTGAGGTGGCCGGGAGCGGCCACTGCACTCCAGTCTGGGTGAGAGAGCGAGACTCCAACTCAAAAGAATAAAAAATAAAAAAATAAAAATAAAAAGATAGAGACGCCGGGCTCAGTGGCTCAGCCTGTAATCCCTTTGGGAGGCTGAGGTGAGTGGATTGCCTGAGCCCGCGGGCTGGAGACCCGCCTGGGCAACTTGGCAAGACCTCATCTCTACAATAAATCAAAAACTAGCCAGGCGTGGTGGTGCGCGCCTGTAGTTCCAGCTACTTGGAAGGCTGAGGTGGAAGGATCGCCAGAGCCCAGCAGGTCGAGGCTGTGGTGGCCGGGAGCGACCACTGCACTCCAGTCTGGGCGACAGAGTGAGACTCCAACTCAAAAAAAAAAAAAGATAGAGACGAGGTCTCACTATATTGCCCAGGCTGGTCCTGAACTCCTGTGTTCAAGCAATCCTCCCACCTCAGCCTCCCAAAGTGCTGGAATTACAGGTACTTCCCCTGCAGGCAACACCCACCACAGCTGTCTACTGGGTTTTTCTTTTGCTGGATCCGAAATATGCTTGACTCTCCAGCACCTGTGCACATAGGAGGCGTCCGGCCACCAACCTTTTTTGCAGCAAATCCTTTTTCCAAATGACATTGTACCTAGAAACACACACATGTGAAATGAATAAAAGCAGAACTCCTCCTCCTATTGAAGTAGGGATGGGTAAGCATGGGGTCCTCACCAAGCCTCCCCTGCCTTATCATAGCCCCTGTGGCACCTCCTTGGATCCCAGAGTGGAAAGATCACAGTCTCGTGGTATTTGGATGGTCAAATCCAAGGTGGGAGAAGAGGAACCAGAGGTTCCAGCCCAACTCTCTTGCTGTGAAGCCTCAACGTCCGCCATGCCTGTTACTCTCCTCCTCTGCATCCCACAAGCCCACACGAAGCTGCTGGATGAAGGCTACTTGGTGGAGCCTGTGCATTCCCAAGAAGAGAGGTAGCTTCTTTGTGTGTATGTGTGTGTCGGAGTCTCACTCTGTCGCCCAGGCTGGAGTACAGTGGCACACTCATGGACACCACAGCCTCGACCTGTTGGGCTCAGGAAATCCTTCCACCTCGGCCTTCCAAGTAGCTGGAACTACAGGCGTGCGCCACCAGACCCGGTTACTTTTTTTATTTATTGTAGAGACAAGGTCTGGCCAAGTTGCCCAGGCTGGTCTCGAACCCCTGGACTCAGGCAGTCCTCTTGCCTCCACCTCCCAAAGTGCGGGGATTACAGTTGTGAGCCACCACACCCAGTCCTGAGGTGATCTCTTTTGAGCATTCACACTCTCAATCAATTTAAGTGGATTATGAGGACCTCCAATGTGTCCAGTGCAGTGAACTCTAAGAAGTTTAAAACTAGTCTCCACTCGGCTGGGCACAGTGGCTCTTGCCTATAATTCCAGCACTTTGGGAGGCTGAGGTGGGAGGATTGCTTGAGCCCAGAAGTTTGAGATCAGCCTGGGCAACATAGTGGGAATTTGTCTCTACAAAAAATTAGTTGGGTGTGGTGCAGCGTGCCGTAATCTCAGCTCTCCTGAGCCCAGGGGGTTGAGGCTGCTGTAGCCGTGATCATGCCACTGCACTCCAGCCTAGGCATCAGAGTGAGAACTCCAACTCAGAAACAAAAAACAAAACTTAGTCCCTGCTCACCAGTTGCTTTTAGCTGGAGAGAAAAGTGATAACAGCAGGTGTGTGCTGACTGCCAAGCGAGGGGTCAAGGCAGGTGGGCAGCCGGTAAGTCATCTCTGGTGATGCGGGGAAGTGAGAGATGCCTCAAGGATGAAGGCCAGAGCTGGGCAGAGAGGAACTGTGGTTGATGTTGCCTTCTGGGGGAAGCTCGGCCACTCCTCCTTGGGATGAGCTCAGAGCCGAGGGAAGAGCAGCCAGGCCCTGAACTCTTACCCCAGCTTAATCAAGCTGACAGGCTGGAGGGACATGGGTTAGAGTTTAGGAGGCTCTCACAGTGGACTTCTATCCTTCAAACGCATTTCACCATAAATCACAGCCCCGGGCTTGCTCCAGAGCAGCCGCATGTGTACTTCCTACCAAGATGGCTGCCACCTGAGTACTGACAGTTCCCGCTGCTGGAAGGTTCTTCCTCCAGGCGTTTGGCTGGCTGGACCCCTCATTTTTTTGGGAGTTGGAGTCTCCCTCTTTCGCCCAGGCTGGAATGCAGGGGCACACTCAAGACTGGCCAACAGTCTTGACCCGCTGGCCTCAAGCGATCCTTCCGCCTCAGCCTTCCAAGTAGATGGAACTACAGGCACGCACCACCACACCTGGCTAATTTTTTTATTTACCATAGAGACAAGATCTCACCAAGTTGCCCAGGCTGGTCTCTAACCCCTAGGCTCAGGCAATCCTCTCGCCTCCACCTCCCAAAGTGCTGGGATTACAGGCTTGAGCCACCGCCTGGCCTGGACCCCTCATTCTTTCTCTCACTGGGCTCAACCTCGGGTCACTGAGGCATTTTCCAGCTGCCCTTGGTTAGATAACAGCCTTTCTGCTCTCAGGAGCCCCTCCCTTCCTGATATTCCCGCTCACATGTGTCGCCACCTGGCAGTCTTTACATTTACTTGCTGTTTGCTGCTCCCATCAGGGGTGAGTGCCATGAGGGCAACTGCGCACGTGCCCCTGTGCCTGGAATAGCACAGACACACAGTAGGCACACATGCCATAAGCATTCATTGACTGAACGAGGACACGCTGATGCCCTCTCAGTGATTCTCTACAGACTCCTCCCTAGGGCTCAGGGAGGTGCTCTCGATGACCTGGAGCTTTGATCTGATGGACAGCAGGGTTCCTGGTGCAATTTAACCATGCCCCAAGCAGTAGTAGTAGTGCAGTTGTGAATCTCTCCGGAAGCTAAAAGGTACCAAGATGACAGCTTTTCATGGGGAATGATGAGGAACCTGGAACACACACATACAAAAAGAGGGCACCTCTTTTCTTGGGGATACACGGGCTCCACCAAGTAGCCTTCTCCACCCAGCAGCTTCGTGTGGGCTTGTGGGATGCAGAGGAGGAGAGTAACAGGCACGGGGGAACGTCTCTAGGCTTCACAGCAAGAGAGTTGAGCTGGAACCTCTGGTTCATCTTCTCCCACCTTGGATTTGACCATCTAAGGGGAAGATCTCGCTTAGAAAGGGAGCACTACAATACTTGGGAGGAGCAGCTGGTTCCCTGCTCCCTGCACCAGGTTTGGTCACTGCAGACACTGACCCAAGGACCAAGGGGAGGGGAAGGCAGTGAGACTGCCGGCCAGATAAGCCCCCATCCCCCAGCCCCGATCCTGGGCCCAGTGCCCTTAACCTGTCCTTGGCTCCCCAAATGAATCAGCAAGTTCCAGCCCTTGGAGCCCATTGTGGCACTTCCCATGGGGCAGATGAGAGGATCTTGCGTGACATTAAGTAATACCTCTGGGAGGGCAGGTGGCCCAGAAGCCAGCAGCAGCCTGGGGATAGGGGTCATCCAGGTTGAGCCTGTCTCTGCAGGGAGCCCCCAGTCCAGGCAATAGCTGGTGTTGAGGACTTAGGGAGGGGCGGGGGTCCTCAGCCTTTGCTCAAATCAGCATGCGGGCTGCGAGCCCTTGAAAAGAGCCAGACCAAGTGGCTCACAGTTGGAGTCCCACTCTGCTGCCCAGGCTGGAGCACAGTGGCATGCTCAAAGCCGCCGCAGCCTCGACCTGCTGGGCTCCCACGATCCTTCCGCCTCAGCTTTCCAAGTGCTGGAACTACAGGCATGTACTACCACACCTGGTTTATTATTATTATTTTGATTTGTTGTAGAGACAAGGTCTCACCAAGTTACCCAGGCTGGTCTCAAACCCCTGAGCTTAGGCTATCTTCTCACCTCAGTCTCCCAAAGTGCTGGGATTTCAGGCTTGAGCCACCATGCCTGACCTAAGCCACTTCATGTGGGAAAACTGAATATCTTCCAAGAATAAACCAGAGGGGGTTATTCCTCATTTAAAAATTTTTTATTTTATTTTAAAATTGTGGAGTACAATTTAGGGTTAGGTATACAAATATTAATTGTGCAGGTACCCTTGTTGATGAGGTGTGCCCCCCGCTTCCCCAGGCAGTTTCCCACTGCTGCCAATTGTAATTCATCATTGTAAAGATGAATACACCAGATGTGGTGGCTCACACCTGTAATCCCAGCAATTTGGGAGGTGGAGGCAAGAGGATTGTCTTTGCCCAGGGGTTCGAGACCAGCCTGGGCAACTCGGTGAGACCTTGTCTCTACAATATATCAAAAAACTAGCCGGGTGTGGTGGTGTGCGCCTGTAGTTCCAGCTACTTGGAAGACTGAGGTCGAAGGATCTCCTGAGCCCAGCAGGTTGAGGCTGCGGTGGCCGTGAGTGTGCCACTGCACTCCAGCCTGGGCGTCAAAGTGAGACTGGAACTCAGAAAAAAAAAAAAAATGCTCCTTGGGGTTATATGTGGAACTGGAAATCACTGCCTTTGTAAACATTCAGCTTCCACAAAACTTGAAGTGTGGCACTTTCTGATTTATAAACTACCTTCAAAGATGTGAACAGTTTCACATGTGTATAATCTCACCAGACTCTCAGAGCAGCCCACAAGGTGTCTATAATTATCCCCCTTTTACAGATGGAAGAACAGAGGCATGGAGGGGTAAGTCACACAGTTTAGCTGGGCTTTCAGAGTTGAAGCACTTTCCAGCAGGTCACACTGTCTCTGTATGATTTCAGTGACAGTTTTGGGACAACTCTGATACAGAACAAGAGACCACGGTCTCACATGAGAAATGAGGAAACAGACCATAGAGGAGAAGGCCCCAAGTAGAGTCCCTGCCTCCAAGCCCAGATGAACCTGGGTTCCTGTCCTGGATTTGCCACTCACTTAGCACTCACTCCTTAGCTTCAGAGACCTCGGTTTCCACATCTATAAAATGGGGGCAAGCCGGGTTCGGTGGCTCAGCCTGTAATCCTAGCACTTTGGGAGGCTGAGGT